>NC_091978.1:172318819-172581319 GCF_044704955.1 Pristiophorus japonicus | reverse complement strand
TCTCGCTCTCTCTGTAGCTCTCGCTCTCGCTCTCTCTGTAGCTCTCGCTCTCGCTCTCTCTGTAGCTCTCGCTCTCTCTAGCTCTCGCTCTCTCGCTCTCTCTGTAGCTCTCGCTCTCTCTCTAGCTCTCGCTCTCGCTCTCTCTCTAGCTCTCGCTCTCGCTCTCTCTGTAGCTCTCGCTCTCGCTCTCTCTGTAGCTCTCGCTCTCGCTCTCTCTGTAGCTCTCGCTCTCGCTCTCTCTGTAGCTCTCGCTCTCGCTCTCTCTGTAGCTCTCGCTCTCGCTCTCGCTCTCTCTCTAGCTCTCGCTCTCGCTCTCTCTGTAGCTCTCGCTCTCGATCTCTCTGTAGCTCTCGCTCTCGCTCTCTCTGTAGCTCTCGCTCTCGATCTCTCTGTAGCTCTCGCTCTCGCTCTCTCTGTAGCTCTCGCTCTCTCGATCTCTCTGTAGCTCTCGCTCTCACTCTCTCTGTAGCTCTCGCTCTCTCTAGCTCTCGCTCTCGCTCTCTCTGTAGCTCTCGCTCTCTCTAGCTCTCGCTCTCTCGCTCTCTCTGTAGCTCTCGCTCTCTCTCTAGCTCTCGCTCTCGCTCTCTCTCTAGCTCTCGCTCTCGCTCTCTCTGTAGCTCTCGCTCTCGCTCTCTCTGTAGCTCTCGCTCTCGCTCTTTCTGTAGCTCTCGCTCTCACTCTCTCTGTAGCTCTCGCTCTCTCTAGCTCTCGCTCTCGCTCTCTCTGTAGCTCCCGCTCTCGCTCTCTCGGTAGCTCTCGCTCTCTCTCTAGCTCTCGCTCTCGCTCTCGCTCTCTCTAGCTCTCGCTCTCGCTCTCTCTGTAGCTCTCGCTCTCTCTAGCTCTCGCTCTCTCGCTCTCTCTGTAGCTCTCGCTCTCTCGCTCTCTAGCTCTCGCTCTCGCTCTCTCTCTAGCTCTCGCTCTCGCTCTCTCTGTAGCTCTCGCTCTCTCTGTAGCTCTCGCTCTCGCTCTCTCTGTAGCTCTCGCTCTCGCTCTCTCTGTAGCTCTCGCTCTCGCTCTCTCTCTAGCTCTCGCTCTCGCTCTCTCTCTAGCTCTCGCTCTCGCTCTCGCTCTAGCTCTCGCTCTCGCTCTCGCTCTCTCTCTAGCTCTCGCTCTCGCTCTCGCTCTCTCTCTAGCTCTCGCTCTCACTCTCTCGGTAGCTCTCGCTCTCTCTCGAGCTCTCGCTCTCGCTCTCTCTGTAGCTCTCGCTCTCTCTCTAGCTCTCGCTCTCTCTCTAGCTCTCGCTCTCTCTCTAGCTCTCGCTCTCGCTCTCTCTGTAGCTCCCGCTCTCGCTCTCTCTGTAGCTCTCGCTCTCTCTAGCTCTCGCTCTCTCGCTCTCTCTAGCTCTCGCTCTCGCTCTCGCTCTCTCTGTAGCTCTCGCTCTCACTCTCTCTGTAGCTCTCGCTCTCTCTGTAGCTCTCGCTCTCGCTCTCTCTGTAGCTCCTGCTCTCTCTAGCTCTCGCTCTCACTCTCTCTGTAGCTCTCGCTCTCTCTCTGTAGCTCTCTCTCTCGCTCTCTCTCTAGCTCTCGCTCTCTCTCTCGCTCTCTCTCTAGCTCTCGCTCTCGCTCTCTCTGTAGCTCTCGCTCTCTCTCTGTAGCTCTCTCTCTCGCTCTCTCTGTAGCTCTCGCTCTCTCTCTGTAGCTCTCTCTCTCGCTCTCTCTGTAGCTCTCGCTCTCTCTGTAGCTCTCGCTCTCTCTAGCTCTCGCTCTCGCTCTCTCTGTAGCTCTCGCTCTCTCTGTAGCTCTCGCTCTCTCGGTAGCTCTCGCTCTCTCGGTAGCTCTCGCTCTCTCGGTAGCTCTCGCTCTCTCGGTAGCTCTCGCTCTCTCGGTAGCTCTCGCTCTCTCGGTAGCTCTCGCTCTCTCGGTAGCTCTCGCTCTCTCGGTAGCTCTCGCTCTCTCGGTAGCTCTCGCTCTCTCTGTAGCTCTCGCTCTCTCGCTCTCTCTCTAGCTCTCGCTCTCGCTCTCTCTGTAGCTCTCGCTCTCTCGCTCTCTCTCTAGCTCTCGCTCTCGCTCTCTCTGTAGCTCTCGCTCTCTCTCTAGTTCTCGCTCTCGCTCTCTCTGTAGCTCTCGCTCTCGCTCTCTCTGTAGCTCTCGCTCTCTCTCGCTCTCTCTCGCTCTCTCTCTAGTTCTCGCTCTCGCTCTCTCGCTCTCGCTCTCTCTGTAGCTCTCGCTCTCTCTAGCTCTCGCTCTCTCTGTAGCTCTCGCTCTCTCTGTAGCTCTCGCTCTCTCTGTAGCTCTCGCTCTCTCGCTCTCTCTGTAGCTCTCGCTCTCTCGCTCTCTCTGTAGCTCTCGCTCTCTCTGTAGCTCTCGCTCTCTCTGTAGCTCTCGCTCTCTCGCTCTCTCTGTAGCTCTCGCTCTCTCTCTAGTTCTCGCTCTCGCTCTCTCTGTAGCTCTCGCTCTCTCTGTAGCGCTCGCTCTCTCTCGCTCTCTCTCGCTCTCGCTCTAGTTCTCGCTCTCGCTCTCTCGCTCTCGCTCTCTCTGTAGCTCTCGCTCTCTCTAGCTCTCGCTCTCTCTGTCTGTAGCTCTCGCTCTCTCTGTAGCTCTCGCTCTCTCTGTAGCTCTCGCTCTCTCGCTCTCTCTGTAGCTCTCGCTCTCTCGCTCTCTCTGTAGCTCTCGCTCTCTCGCTCTCTCTGTAGCTCTCGCTCTCTCGCTCTCTCTGTAGCTCTCGCTCTCTCGATCTCTCTGTAGCTCTCGCTCTCACTCTCTCTGTAGCTCTCGCTCTCTCGATCTCTCTGTAGCTCTCGCTCTCTCGATCTCTCTGTAGCTCTCGCTCTCTCGATCTCTCTGTAGCTCTCGCTCTCTCGATCTCTCTGTAGCTCTCGCTCTCTCGCTCTCTCTGCAGCTCTCGCTCTCGCTCTCTCTGCAGCTCCCGCTCTCGCTCTCTCTGTAGCTCTCGCTCTCTCGCTCTCTCTAGCTCTCGCTCTCGCTCTCTCTGTAGCTCTCGCTCTCGCTCTCTCTGTAGCTCTCGCTCTCTCGCTCTCTCTGTAGCTCTCGCTCTCTCGCTCTCTCTGTAGCTCTCGCTCTCTCGCTCTCTCTGTAGCTCTCGCTCTCTCGCTCTCTCTGTAGCTCTCGCTCTCTCGCTCTCTCTGTAGCTCTCGCTCTCTCGCTCTCTCTGTAGCTCTCGCTCTCTCGCTCTCTCTGTAGCTCTCGCTCTCTCGCTCTCTCTGTAGCTCTCGCTCTCTCGCTCTCTCTGTAGCTCTCGCTCTCTCGATCTCTCTGTAGCTCTCGCTCTCTCTCGCTCTCTCTGTAGCTCTCGCTCTCTCTGTAGCTCTCGCTCTCGCTCTCTCTGTAGCTCTCGCTCTCGCTCTCTCTGTAGCTCTCGCTCTCGCTCTCTCTGTAGCTCTCGCTCTCTCTCTGTAGCTCTCTCTAGCTCTCGCTCTCTCTCGCTCTCTCTCTAGCTCTCGCTCTCGCTCTCTCTGTAGCTCTCGCTCTCTCTCTGTAGCTCTCGCTCTCTCTCTGTAGCTCTCGCTCTCTCTCTGTAGCTCTCTCGCTCTCTCTGTAGCTCTCGCTCTCGCTCTCTCTGTAGCTCTCGCTCTCTCTAGCTCTCGCTCTCGCTCTCTCTGTAGCTCTCGCTCTCTCGCTCTCTCTGTAGCTCTCGCTCTCGCTCTCTCTGTAGCTCTCGCTCTCTCTGTAGCTCTCGCTCTCTCGCTCTCTCTGTAGCTCTCGCTCTCGCTCTCGCTCTCGCTCTCGCTCTCTCTGTAGCTCTCGCTCTCGCTCTCTCTGTAGCTCTCGCTCTCTCTAGCTCTCGCTCTCGCTCTCTCTCTGTAGCTCTCGTTCTCGTTCTCTCTGTAGCTCTCGCTCTCTCTGTAGCTCTCGCTCTCTCTGTAGCTCTCGCTCTCTCGATCTCTCTGTAGCTCTCGCTCTCTCGATCTCTCTGTAGCTCTCGCTCTCTCTGTAGGTCTCGCTCTCTCGATCTCTCTGTAGCTCTCGCTCTCTCTGTAGCTCTCGCTCTCTCTGTAGCTCTCGCTCTCTCTGTAGCTCTCGCTCTCTCTGTAGCTCTCGCTCTCTCTGTAGCTCTCGCTCTCTCTGTAGCTCTCGCTCTCTCTGTAGCTCTCGCTCTCTCGATCTCTCTGTAGCTCTCGCTCTCTCTGTAGCTCTCGCTCTCTCGATCTCTCTGTAGCTCTCGCTCTCTCTGTAGCTCTCGCTCTCTCTGTAGCTCTCGCTCTCTCTGTAGCTCTCGCTCTCTCTGTAGCTCTCGCTCTCTCTCGCTCTCTCTGTAGCTCTCGCTCTCTCGCTCTCTCTGTAGCTCTCGCTCTCTCTAGCTCTCGCTCTCTCTCGCTCTCTCTGTAGCTCTTGCTCTCTCGCTCTCTCTCTAGTTCTCGCTCTCGCTCTCTCTGTAGCTCTCTCTCTCTCGCTCTCTCTGTAGCTCTCGCTCTCTCGCTCTCTCTGCAGCTCTCGCTCTCTCGCTCTCTCTCTAGTTCTCGCTCTCGCTCTCTCTGTAGCTCTCGCTCTCTCGCTCTCTAGCTCTCGCTCTCGCTCTCTCTGTAGCTCTCGCTCTCTCTCGCTCTCTCTGTAGCTCTCGCTCTCTCTCGCTCTCTCTGTAGCTCTCGCTCTCTCTCGCTCTCTCTCTAGCTCTCGCTCTCGCTCTCTCTCTAGCTCTCGCTCTCGCTCTCTCTCTAGCTCTCGCTCTCGCTCTCTCTCTAGCTCTCGCTCTCTCTGTAGCTCTCGCTCTCACTCTCTCTGTAGCTCTCGCTCTCTCTAGCTCTCGCTCTCGCTCTCTCTGTAGCTCTCGCTCTCGATCTCTCTGTAGCTCTCGCTCTCTCTGTAGCTCTCGCTCTCTCTCGCTCTCTCTGTAGCTCTCGCTCTCACTCTCTCGGTAGCTCTCGCTCTCTCTCTAGCTCTCGCTCTCGCTCTCTCTGTAGCTCTCGCTCTCTCGCTCTCTCTCTAGCTCTCGCTCTCTCTCTAGCTCTCGCTCTCGCTCTCTCTGTAGCTCCCGCTCTCGCTCTCTCTGTAGCTCTCGCTCTCTCTAGCTCTCGCTCTCTCGCTCTCTCTAGCTCTCGCTCTCGCTCTCGCTCTCTCTGTAGCTCTCGCTCTCACTCTCTCTGTAGCTCTCGCTCTCTCTGTAGCTCTCGCTCTCGCTCTCTCTGTAGCTCTCGCTCTCGCTCTCTCTGTAGCTCTCGCTCTCGCTCTCTCTGTAGCTCTCGCTCTCTCTAGCTCTCGCTCTCACTCTCTCTGTAGCTCTCGCTCTCTCTCTGTAGCTCTCTCTCTCGCTCTCTCTCTAGCTCTCGCTCTCTCTCTCTCGCTCTCTCTCTAGCTCTCGCTCTCGCTCTCTCTGTAGCTCTCGCTCTCTCTCTGTAGCTCTCTCTCTCGCTCTCTCTGTAGCTCTCGCTCTCTCTCTGTAGCTCTCGCTCTCTCTCTGTAGCTCTCTCGCTCTCTCTGTAGCTCTCGCTCTCTCTGTAGCTCTCGCTCTCTCTAGCTCTCGCTCTCGCTCTCTCTGTAGCTCTCGCTCTCTCTGTAGCTCTCGCTCTCTCTCTAGCTCTCGCTCTCGCTCTCTCTGTAGCTCTCGCTCTCTCTCTAGTTCTCGCTCTCGCTCTCTCTGTAGCTCTCGCTCTCGCTCTCTCTGTAGCTCTCGCTCTCTCTCGCTCTCTCTCGCTCTCTCTCTAGTTCTCGCTCTCGCTCTCTCGCTCTCGCTCTCTCTGTAGCTCTCGCTCTCTGTAGCTCTCGCTCTCTCTGTAGCTATCGCTCTCTCTGTAGCTCTCGCTCTCTCGCTCTCTCTGTAGCTCTCGCTCTCTCGCTCTCTCTGTAGCTCTCGCTCTCTCGCTCTCTCTGTAGCTCTCGCTCTCTCGCTCTCTCTGTAGCTCTCGCTCTCTCGCTCTCTCTGTAGCTCTCGCTCTCTCGCTCTCTCTGTAGCTCTCGCTCTCTCGCTCTCTCTGTAGCTCTCGCTCTCTCGATCTCTCTGTAGCTCTCGCTCTCTCTGTAGCTCTCGCTCTCTCTGTAGCTCTCGCTCTCTCGATCTCTCTGTAGCTCTCGCTCTCTCTGTAGCTCTCGCTCTCTCTGTAGCTCTCGCTCTCTCTGTAGCTCTCGCTCTCTCGATCTCTCTGTAGCTCTCGCTCCCTCTGTAGCTCTCGCTCTCTCTGTAGCTCTCGCTCTCTCTGTAGCTCTCGCTCTCTCTGTAGCTCTCGCTCTCTCTGTAGCTCTCGCTCTCTCTGTAGCTCTCGCTCTCTCTGTAGCTCTCGCTCTCTCTGTAGCTCTCGCTCTCTCTGTAGCTCTCGCTCTCTCTGTAGCTCTCGCTCTCTCTGTAGCTCTCGCTCTCTCGGTAGCTCTCGCTCTCTCGATCTCTCTGTAGCTCTCGCTCTCTCTCGCTCTCTCTGTAGCTCTCGCTCTCTCGCTCTCTCTGTAGCTCTCGCTCTCTCTCGCTCTCTCTGTAGCTCTCGCTCTCTCGCTCTCTCTCTAGTTCTCGCTCTCGCTCTCTCTGTAGCTCTCGCTCTCTCGCTCTCTAGCTCTCGCTCTCGCTCTCTCTGTAGCTCTCGCTCTCTCTCGCTCTCTCTGTAGCTCTCGCTCTCTCTCGCTCTCTCTGTAGCTCTCGCTCTCTCTCGCTCTCTCTCTAGCTCTCGCTCTCGCTCTCTCTCTAGCTCTCGCTCTCGCTCTCTCTCTAGCTCTCGCTCTCGCTCTCTCTCTAGCTCTCGCTCTCTCTGTAGCTCTCGCTCTCACTCTCTCTGTAGCTCTCGCTCTCTCTAGCTCTCGCTCTCGCTCTCTCTGTAGCTCTCGCTCTCGATCTCTCTGTAGCTCTCGCTCTCTCTGTAGCTCTCGCTCTCTCTCGCTCTCTCTGTAGCTCTCGCTCTCACTCTCTCGGTAGCTCTCGCTCTCTCTCTAGCTCTCGCTCTCGCTCTCTCTGTAGCTCTCGCTCTCTCGCTCTCTCTCTAGCTCTCGCTCTCTCTCTAGCTCTCGCTCTCGCTCTCTCTGTAGCTCCCGCTCTCGCTCTCTCTGTAGCTCTCGCTCTCTCTAGCTCTCGCTCTCTCGCTCTCTCTAGCTCTCGCTCTCGCTCTCGCTCTCTCTGTAGCTCTCGCTCTCACTCTCTCTGTAGCTCTCGCTCTCTCTGTAGCTCTCGCTCTCGCTCTCTCTGTAGCTCTCGCTCTCGCTCTCTCTGTAGCTCTCGCTCTCGCTCTCTCTGTAGCTCTCGCTCTCTCTAGCTCTCGCTCTCACTCTCTCTGTAGCTCTCGCTCTCTCTCTGTAGCTCTCTCTCTCGCTCTCTCTCTAGCTCTCGCTCTCTCTCTCTCGCTCTCTCTCTAGCTCTCGCTCTCGCTCTCTCTGTAGCTCTCGCTCTCTCTCTGTAGCTCTCTCTCTCGCTCTCTCTGTAGCTCTCGCTCTCTCTCTGTAGCTCTCGCTCTCTCTCTGTAGCTCTCTCGCTCTCTCTGTAGCTCTCGCTCTCTCTGTAGCTCTCGCTCTCTCTAGCTCTCGCTCTCGCTCTCTCTGTAGCTCTCGCTCTCTCTGTAGCTCTCGCTCTCTCTCTAGCTCTCGCTCTCGCTCTCTCTGTAGCTCTCGCTCTCTCTCTAGTTCTCGCTCTCGCTCTCTCTGTAGCTCTCGCTCTCGCTCTCTCTGTAGCTCTCGCTCTCTCTCGCTCTCTCTCGCTCTCTCTCTAGTTCTCGCTCTCGCTCTCTCGCTCTCGCTCTCTCTGTAGCTCTCGCTCTCTGTAGCTCTCGCTCTCTCTGTAGCTATCGCTCTCTCTGTAGCTCTCGCTCTCTCGCTCTCTCTGTAGCTCTCGCTCTCTCGCTCTCTCTGTAGCTCTCGCTCTCTCGCTCTCTCTGTAGCTCTCGCTCTCTCGCTCTCTCTGTAGCTCTCGCTCTCTCGCTCTCTCTGTAGCTCTCGCTCTCTCGCTCTCTCTGTAGCTCTCGCTCTCTCGCTCTCTCTGTAGCTCTCGCTCTCTCGATCTCTCTGTAGCTCTCGCTCTCTCTGTAGCTCTCGCTCTCTCTGTAGCTCTCGCTCTCTCGATCTCTCTGTAGCTCTCGCTCTCTCTGTAGCTCTCGCTCTCTCTGTAGCTCTCGCTCTCTCTGTAGCTCTCGCTCTCTCGATCTCTCTGTAGCTCTCGCTCTCTCTGTAGCTCTCGCTCCCTCTGTAGCTCTCGCTCTCTCTGTAGCTCTCGCTCTCTCTGTAGCTCTCGCTCTCTCTGTAGCTCTCGCTCTCTCTGTAGCTCTCGCTCTCTCTGTAGCTCTCGCTCTCTCTGTAGCTCTCGCTCTCTCTGTAGCTCTCGCTCTCTCTGTAGCTCTCGCTCTCTCTGTAGCTCTCGCTCTCTCTGTAGCTCTCGCTCTCTCGGTAGCTCTCGCTCTCTCGATCTCTCTGTAGCTCTCGCTCTCTCTCGCTCTCTCTGTAGCTCTCGCTCTCTCTGTAGCTCTCGCTCTCTCTGTAGCTCTCGCTCTCTCTGTAGCTCTCGCTCTCTCGCTCTCTCTGTAGCTCTCGCTCTCTCGCCCTCTCTGTAGCTCTCGCTCTCTTGGTAGCTCTCGCTCTCTCGCTCTCTCTGTAGCTCTCGCTCTCTCGGTAGCTCTCGCTCTCTCGGTAGCTCTCGCTCTCTCGGTAGCTCTCGCTCTCTCTGTAGCTCTCGCTCTCTCGCTCTCTCTCTAGCTCTCGCTCTCGCTCTCTCTATAGCTCTCGCTCTCTCTCTAGTTCTCGCTCTCGCTCTCTCTGTAGCTCTCGCTCTCGCTCTCTCTGTAGCTCTCGCTCTCTCTCGCTCTCTCTCGCTCTCTCTCTAGTTCTCGCTCTCGCTCTCTCGCTCTCGCTCTCTCTGTAGCTCTCGCTCTCTGTAGCTCTCGCTCTCTCTGTAGCTATCGCTCTCTCTGTAGCTCTCGCTCTCTCGCTCTCTCTGTAGCTCTCGCTCTCTCGCTCTCTCTGTAGCTCTCGCTCTCTCGCTCTCTCTGTAGCTCTCGCTCTCTCGCTCTCTCTGTAGCTCTCGCTCTCTCGCTCTCTCTGTAGCTCTCGCTCTCTCGCTCTCTCTGTAGCTCTCGCTCTCTCGCTCTCTCTGTAGCTCTCGCTCTCTCGATCTCTCTGTAGCTCTCGCTCTCTCGCTCTCTCTGTAGCTCTCGCTCTCTCGATCTCTCTGTAGCTCTCGCTCTCACTCTCTCTGTAGCTCTCGCTCTCTCGATCTCTCTGTAGCTCTCGATCTCTCGATCTCTCTGTAGCTCTCGCTCTCTCGATCTCTCTGTAGCTCTCGCTCTCTCGATCTCTCTGTAGCTCTCGCTCTCTCGATCTCTCTGTAGCTCTCGCTCTCTCGCTCTCTCTGCAGCTCTCGCTCTCGCTCTCTCTGTAGCTCCCGCTCTCGCTCTCTCTGTAGCTCTCGCTCTCTCGCTCTCTCTAGCTCTCGCTCTCGCTCTCTCTGTAGCTCTCGCTCTCGCTCTCTCTGTAGCTCTCGCTCTCTCGCTCTCTCGCTCTCTCTGTAGCTCTCGCTCTCTCTGTAGCTCTCGCTCTCTCGCTCTCTCTGTAGCTCTCGCTCTCTCGCTCTCTCTGTAGCTCTCGCTCTCTCGCTCTCTCTGTAGCTCTCGCTCTCTCGCTCTCTCTGTAGCTCTCGCTCTCGCTCTCTCTGTAGCTCTCGCTCTCGCTCTCTCTCTAGCTCTCGCTCTCGCTCTCTCTGTAGCTCTCGCTCTCTCTCTGTAGCTCTCTCTCTCGCTCTCTCTCTAGCTCTCGCTCTCTCTCGCTCTCTCTCTAGCTCTCGCTCTCGCTCTCTCTGTAGCTCTCGCTCTCTCTCTGTAGCTCTCGCTCTCTCTCTGTAGCTCTCGCTCTCGCTCTCTCTGTAGCTCTCGCTCTCTCTAGCTCTCGCTCTCGCTTTCTCTCTAGCTCTCGCTCTCGCTCTCTCTGTAGCTCTCGCTCTCGCTCTCTCTGTAGCTCTCGCTCTCTCTAGCTCTCGCTCTCTCTCTGTAGCTCTCGCTCTCGCTCTCTCTGTAGCTCTCGCTCTCTCTGTAGCTCTCGCTCTCTGTAGCTCTCGCTCTCTCGATCGCTCTGTAGCTCTCGCTCTCTCGATCTCTCTGTAGCTCTCGCTCTCTCTGTAGGTCTCGCTCTCTCGATCTCTCTGTAGCTCTCGCTCTCTCTGTAGCTCTCGCTCTCTCTGTAGCTCTCGCTCTCTCTGTAGCTCTCGCTCTCTCGATCTCTCAGTAGCTCTCGCTCTCTCTGTAGCTCTCGCTCTCTCGATCTCTCTGTTGCTCTCGCTCTCTCTGTAGCTCTCGCTCTCTCTGTAGCTCTCGCTCTCTCTGTAGCTCTCGCTCTCTCTGTAGCTCTCGCTCTCTGTAGCTCTCGCTCTCTCTCGCTCTCTCTGTAGCTCTCGCTCTCTCGCTCTCTCTGTAGCTCTCGCTCTCTCTGTAGCACTCGCTCTCTCTGTAGCTCTTGCTCTCTCGCTCTCTCTCTAGTTCTCGCTCTCGCTCTCTCTCTAGTTCTCGCTCTCGCTCTCTCTGTAGCTCTCGGTAGCTCTCGCTCTCTAGCTCTCGCTCTCTAGCTCTCTCCGTAGCGCTCCCTCTCTCTAACGCTTTCTCTCTGTAGCTCGCTCGCTCTCTCTTGATTGCGCTCACTCTTGCTCTCTATAGCGATCGATTGCTCTCTGCGGGCTGGATTTTCATGCTCATTTGCATCCCGTTTAGCACCTGGATGGGGCGCAAAAACGATTTTTTTTGGGTCACAAAATGGGGCGCGCAACATTTTGCGCCAGGGTGAAACATTTGGCAGCGGTTTTGCCGCCCGATATTTTGAGCGTTTGGATGACGTGCAATGCTGCGCTGGTGCCCCGGGTGGAATTCCGAGCATATCACCCGATTTAGCGTCTGCCTGGCAACCCGCCAGCAAAAGACAATGGCAAACAGGTTGGACCGAGGGCGCCCCTAACAGCGCCAATTTAAAAACGGAGATGTTCAGTGCATGAAAGGATTGGGAGAAGAAGGGTGTTTTTTCGTGAAGTTTTATGTGAGTTTATAATTCGTTTTTAAGGACGATTTAAAAGATGGGGGCCATACTATGTCAGCCATTGATGCCGGCAGCCATATTTATACGGCGTCGAGCTGCAAGAAGGCTTATTGATGAGCATTTTGAACGTAATCGAAAAGGTCGCAGGTGTATGGGGAGGAAGCTGTACCCCCCCACGAGTTTACAGGGAACATTGCTTATATCTGCAGCTCTCTGAGGCACTGTGCGTTAGAAGGCTGCGCTTCCGAAAAGAAGTCCTGACAGAGATATGCCAGATCATAAAAGCAGACCTGCAACCTACCAGTGCCACCAGAACTGCACTGTCTGTCGAGGTGAAGGTGACTGTGGCACTTGCCTTCTCTGCCTCAGGCTCCTTTCAGACATCAGCGGAGGACATATGCTCCATCAGAACAAAAGAAATAGGAGCAGGATTAGGCCATTTGGCCCCTCGAGCCTGCTCTGCCATTCAATAAGATTATGGCTAATCTGATCATGGACTCAGTTCTACTTCCCTGCCCACTCCCCATAACCCTTTACTCTCTCATCGCTCAAAAATCTCTCTATCTCTGCCTTAAATATATTCAAAGACCCAGCCTCTACAGCTCTCTGGGGCGGAGAATTCCATAGATTTACAACCCTCTGAGAGAAGAAATTCCTCCTCATCTCAGTTTTAAATAGGCGGCCTCTTATTCTGAGACTATATCCCCTAGTTTTAGTTTCCCCTATGAGTGAAAATATCCTCTCTGCATCCACCTTGTTGAGCGCCCTCATTATCTTATATGTTTCGATCAGATCACCTCTCATTCTTCTGAACTCCAATGTGTACAGGCTCAACCTATCTTCATAAGTCATCTCCGGAATCAACCTAGTAAACCTTCTCTGAACAGCCTCCAGTATATCCTTCCTTAAATACAGAGACCAAAACTGTACGCAGTACTCTAGGTGTGACCTTACCAATACTCTGTACAGTTGTAGCAGGACTTCTCTGCTTTTATACTCTACCCCCCTTGCAATTAGGACCAACGTTCCATTTGCCTTCCTGATTACTTGCTGTACCTGCATACTAACTTTTTGTGTTTCATGCACAAGGATCCCCAGGTCCCTCTGTACTGCAACACTGCAGTTTTTCTCCATTTAAATTATAATTTGCTTTTCTATTTTTTTCTGCCAAAGTGGATAACCTCAGATTTTCCCACATTATACTCCTCTGCCAAATTTTTGCCTAATCACTTAGCCTGTCTATATCCCTTTGCAGATTTTTTGTGTCCTCCTCACAATTTGCTTTCCCACCCATCTTTGTATCATCAGCAAATTTGGCGACATTATACTTGGTCCCTTCATCCAAGTCATTAATATAGATTGAAAATAGTTGAGGACCCAGCACCGATCCCTGCGGCACCCCACTAGTCACCCTTTGCCAATCGGAAAGTGACCCATTTATCCTGACTCTCTGTTTTTCTGTTAGTTGGGTGTTGCAAGTTTATGGTCTTGACCTAGATATTCTGTTGTGTAGATCGTTACAGACACTCCTGTAAGCGGTCTATACGTCCTATAAAGGGTGTGCCCATACTCCTCAATATGTAACTACATGATGGTATAACCGTCGTACCCCCTTGTGATTTGAATGGGATATTTGTGTATTTTGCATGTGCCCTCACATAGCATCTCATCAGTCTTTTTGAAACTGACATGAGAAACTACTTGGGGTTAGATAGGAATTGTTGATATGCTTTAGTTCACTTCAAGTGACCCTTACACAGTAACAGTTTGTTCAGTACAACTTGTCCTTGTGTAATAATTTAAAAAATGAGTGTACTGCGCTTCTGCATATCAGTGGGTTGACTGTAACAAACACCTTCTAACTACCTGCTTGAATTCTAAACTTCTGAATCTGGTAGAAGCTTGGTCTCGTAGCTTTCCATTTAAAAATCTGTCGTTCAGTATTTCTGTCTCGGTTTTTTATCTTCTTCCTGAGAGGAGGGCCCATGCCAGACAACCCCTGCTAAGTGCTGAACACAATGGGTCGAGAAGTTTATTGATACCAAGACAGGTTAACAAATTGCTTATTATTTAGTGTCTGCGGAAACAACTTCAAAATTGGTATTGTTATCAAATGATTATGGCACAGACTAGTACCCCAGAGGCCAGGACTTTAAATCTCATCCTGGCAAGATGTGAAATTGAATTAAATTAATTTGGTTTGTGGGCTGGCACCAAAGAATAACCAAAGCAGCTGCCAATTGCTTCACTAATAATCTTCAGGAAACAGAATCTGTCACCAGTACCTGCTCTGGCCTACATGTGACTTTAGTCCCACACTGCATGGTTCAATCTTTTAGCCTCTGGCAACTCGATATGGGCAATAAATGCTGCCTTGTCAGTGTTGCACACATCTGAAGAATCAATTAAAAGTACCCCTTATCCCTGGTGGTATCCTGGTAAATCTGGTTTACACTTTCCCTGGGGCTAAGGCTAGAATTTCGATGACTTTGCGAACGGGTTTTCATCGCGATTTGACCCTCCGCGGTGAAAACCCAGTCGGCAGGATCTTTGGGGTATCTTTTTGCGGCGGTGCTTCCACGTACAGTCGGGGGGAGGAGCGCCGTTGTGCAACACCGCAAGTAGCGTTTGCGATCGAATTTTGGGACCCATATTCTGTGCCCAGAATACCGACAGGGTCAAACCTGCGGTGCAGCCCTGCCAGCAACGGTAAATATGAAGACCTGCAAAAAAGGTAAGTTAAAGTTTTTATTTTTTAATTCTTTTTCAGCGATTTAGTAGGTAAGGGTTTTGTGAATTTTTTTTTTGCAATTTCTTTTGTGTGTCCCCCCCCCCCCCCCCCCAAGGCCTATCTCGCAGCGTGATTGGCCCCGGACTAAAGTTGCCGAAATTCGCGGTTTGTACCATGAATCTTTGTGCAATGCCGATTTTTACCGATGCACAAATTAAAGGCCGAAAAGCTTAATCATGGTTTTGCAAGTCATTATAACCTCTCTGCTTTTATTTTCATTCCCTCTCGATACAAACCCCAGAATCCCATTTGATTTTTCAATGCCTTTTTTCATTTGACCATTCATTTTTGGGAATTTATGCATCTGCCCACCTAAATTACCAATGCTCCTTCACTGTATTGAGAAATGTACTATATCAGTTATATTTCCATTCTTCCCCAAATTTATTAAATCTCATTTTTGATATTAAACTGCATTGATGTTTGTGACCTCCTATAGTCTCCTGCATTCTTACTGAAAGTTTGCTACTATTCCTAGTTTGGTATTATCACCAAAACTACTATCGTCCCTTAATGTTTAAAGGCATTTCAAAATAGACGGAACAACAAAAGTAATCCTAATACAAAATTAAAATACTGCAGATGCTGGAAATCTCAAATAAAAACCGGAAATGCTGGAAATACTTAGCAGGTCAGGCAGCATCTGTGGAGAGAGAAACAAAGTTAACATTGAGGGCGAAATTAAACCATCTGGGACCTGAGAGTCGCAATCAAAAAAAGATGGTGGACCGGGGCCCTGGCACCATCTCCTTTACCTAGTGCCCCGAGAGTGGATGTCGGCCAGCTTTGTGGCCCGCAAAGCTGGCGTTGACATCTGCTCGCACCAGCCTCGCAGCCCACGGGGCAATTTCCCCCGCGGCACGTTAAGGTGTCAGTGCAGGGTGGTGAGTGGTCGCCGCGCACGGTGATGACATTACCGGTTGGGTGGCGCTGCTGTGGCTCTGCAAACTCCCGGGCAATGTCCCGGAAGGCGGTAGTGCCCCCTCCCCCGGGCAAACTGTCTCCTCCACCTTGTTAGTGCCCCCCGGAGACGCTAACAGGGCTTTAAAAAGCGACAATTTCGCCCCCAACATTTCAGGCCGATGACCCTTCATCAGAACTGTAAAATGTTACAGATGTAACAGTTTTAAGCAAGTACAGAGGCAGTGAAAGGGGGATGGGAGAAAGAACAAATGAGAAGGTCTGTGATAGGGTTTGAAGGCAGGAAAGATTATATGACAAAAGGGCTGATAGTGCAAGGCAAAAGCGGGTGGAAATGGGACAAGTAAAAAAAAAAATAAGATGGGTCTAGAAGAGGTATAAATGGGAATAGCGGAATCATCAACACCTGCCATCTGAGACAAAAATGGGGGCAGAGGTTATGATCTGAAATAGTTGAAACTGTTGAATCCGGAAGGCTATAAAGTACCGAACCGAAAGATGAGATACTGTTCCTTGAGCTTCCATTGAGCTTCGTTGGAACAGTGTAAGGGGCCAAGGACGGGTCAGAGTGGGAGTGGAGTGGAGAATTAAAAAGACAGGCGACCAGAAGCTCAGGGTCACCCTTGTGAACTGAATGGAGGTATTTCGCAAAGCAGTCACCAATTGCCTTCCAAGTCGAGAGGAGACCGCATTGTGAGCAGTGAATACAGTATACTAAATTGAAAGAAGTACAAGTAAATTGCTGTTTCATCTGGATGGAGTGTTTGGGATACTGGATGGTGGGAAGGGAGAAGGTAAAAGGGCAGGTGTTGCATCTCCTGGACTTGCATGGGAAGGTGCTGTGTGAAGGGGAGTGGATGTTGCGGTGATTGAGGAATGGACCAGGGTGTCGCGGAGGGAACGGTCCCTTTGGAATGCTGAACGGGGAGGGGAGGGGAAGATGTGTTTGGTGCTGGGAATGGCGGAGGTTGATCCGTTGAATATGGAGTCTGGTGGTGTGGAAGGACAAGCGAAGCCTATCGTGGAGGGAGGGCAAATGCTGTAAGCAGAGGTGCGGGTATTGGAACAGACACAGTCGAGGGCCCTGTCAACCACGGTAGAGGGGAATCCTCGGTTGAGGAAAAAGGAAGACATATTGGAAGAACTGGTACGGAAGGTGGCATCATCAGAACAGATGCGACAG
Source organism: Pristiophorus japonicus (assembly GCF_044704955.1). Taxonomy (NCBI): domain Eukaryota; kingdom Metazoa; phylum Chordata; class Chondrichthyes; family Pristiophoridae; genus Pristiophorus; species Pristiophorus japonicus. The sequence goes on along the minus strand of NC_091978.1, from coordinate 172,565,552 downwards.
AGAGAAACTGGAAGAATGGAATAGAGTCCTTTCAAGGAAGGGGGTGGGAGTGAGTGCAGTCAAGGTAGGTGTGGGGAGTCAGTAGGCTTGTAGTGGATATTGGTCGATAGCCTATCCATAGAGTTTAAGACCGAGAGTCGAGGAAGGGAAGAATCAGAGATGGATCATGTGAAGGCGATGGAAGGGTGAAATTGGAAACAAAGTTGATTAAATTAATCCTAACACCCATTAGCACCTCAGTGCCTGTTTGAGATTCATTTACATAATGGGTGTCAGCTGTGGCTCAGTAGTAACATCTCGCCTCTGCGTCAGTAGGTTGTGGGTTCAAGTCCCACTCCAGAAACTTGAGCAGATAATCCAGGCTGACATTCCAGTTCAGTAATGAGGGAGTGCTGCACTGTTGGAAGTGCCATCTTTCAGATGAGGCATTAATCTGAAGCCCCTGCTGTTGTGTATTCAACCCTAGGCAACCTGTATCATACCGCCACCAGAGGGCTTACCTGTTGGAGTCCCAAGGGATCCCAGCATCCCTTGGGAGCACTGTATATAAGCAGGCCTCCCATGCTGTCCCAGCACTCTGGAGTTAGAATAAAGGAGCTAAGGTCACATTTACTCATTGTCTACAGTACTCAGTTGCATTACTTTATTATGAGCTTAACAACTGAACAACCATGCAAAAATGCAAAGAACTGTCGGTATCCTGGAGAAATTCTCAGAAGGGGACGATTGGGAGGCCTTCGTGGAGCGACTCAGCCAATACTTTGTGGCCAACGAGTTGGAAGGGGACGAGAACTCTGCCAAACAAAGGGCGATCCTCCTTACCGTCTGTGGGGCAACAACCTATGGCCTCATGAAGTATCTTCTAGCTCCGGTGGAACCAACAACCAAATCCTATGAAGAACTGTGTACGTTGGTCTGGGAGCACCTAAATCCGAAGGAAAGCGTTTTGATGGCAAGGTATCGATTCTACACATGTCAACGGTCTGAAGGCCAGGAAGTGGCGAGCTACATCGACGAACTAAGGCGCCTTGAAGGACATTGCGAATTCAATGGATTCCTTGCGCAAATGCTAAGAGACTTTTTTGTGCTTGGCATTGGTCATGAGGTTATCCTTCGCAAACTATTGACTGTTGAAACACTGAATTTGAGCAAAGGCATAACGATAGCCCAGGCATTTATGTCCACGAGCGATAACACCAAACAAATTTTGCAGCATAAAGAGGTTTCGTCAAGTACTGTACACAAAGTAACGTCGTTTTCAGGCAGGAATGCATATGGCAGAACGTACTCGCCTGCAGCTGCATGTCCTCAGATGACTGAGTCCACCATCAAGCGTGAATGCAAGGCAGTTAACACCTTGTTGGCGCTGCGGAGGTGATCATCGAGCCCATCAATGCCGCTTCAAACACTGTGTGCAAAGGCTGTGGAACAATGGGACACCTCCAGCGAATGTGCAGAGGAGCTGCAAACCCCGCAAACCACCACGTTGCAGAGGAGGATCGATCCATGGTGGATCAGGCTGAACTAGAGACACGAACCGAGGAGGCAGAAACATAGAAACATAGTAAATAGGTGCAGGAGTAGGCCATTCGGCCCTTTCGAGCCTGCAAGGCCATTCAATGAGTTCATGGCTGAACATGCAACTTCAGTACCCCATTCCTGCTTTCTCGCTATACCCCTTGATCTCCCTAGTAGTATGGACTACATCTAACTCCTTTTTGAATATATTTCGTGAATTGGCCTCAACAACTTTCTGTGGTAGAGAATTCCACAGGTTCACCACTCTCTGGGTGAAGAAATTTCTCCTCATCTCGGTTCTAAATGGCTTACCCCTTATCCTTAGACTGTGACCCCTGGTTCTGGACTTCTCCAACATTGGGAACATTTTTCCTGCATCTAACCTGTCTAAACCCATCAGAATTTTAAACGTTTCTATGAGATCCCCTCTCATTCGTCTGAACTCCAGTGAATACAAGCCCAGTTGATCCAGTCTTTCTTGATATGTCAGTCCCGCCATCCCGGGAATCAGTCTGGTGAACCTTCGCTGCACTCCCTCAATAGCAAGAATGTCCTTCCTCAAGTTAGGAGACCAAAACTGTACACAATACTCCAGGTGTGGCCTCACCAAGGCCCTGTACAACCATAGCAACACCTCCCTGCCCCTATATTCAAATCCCCTCGCTATGAAGGCCAACATGCCATTGCTTTCTTAACCGCCTGCTGTACCTGCATGCCAATGTTCAATGACTGATGTACCATGACACCCAGGTCTCATTGCACCTCCCCTTTTCCTAATCTGTCATCATTCAGATAATAGTCTGTCTCTCTGCTTTTACCACCAAAGTGGATAACCTCACATTTATCCACATTACACTTCATCTGCCATGCATTTGCCCACTCACCTAACCTATCCAAGTCACTCTGCAGCCTCATAGCATCCTCCTCGCAGCTCACACTGCCACCCAACTTAGTGTCATCCGCAAATTTGGAGATACTACATTTAATCCCCTCGCCTAAATCATTAATGTACAATGTAAACAGCTGGGGCCCCAGCACAGGACCTTGCGGTACCCCACTAGTCACTGCCTGCCATTCTGAAAAGTACCCATTTACTCCTACTCTTTGCTTCCTGTCTGACTACCAGTTCTCAATCCATGTCAGCACACTACCCCCAATCCCATGTGCTTTAACTTTGCACATTAATCTCTTGTGTGGGACCTTGTCGAAAGCCTTCTGAAAGTCCAAATACACCACATCAACTGGTTCTACCTTGTCCACTCTACTGGAAACATCCTCAAAAAATTCCAGAATATTTGTCAAGCATGATTTTCCTTTCACAAATCCATTGGACCTATCATGTCACCTCTTTCCAAATGCACTGCTATGACATCATTAATAATTGATTCCATCATTTTACCCACTACCAATGTCAGGCTGACTGGTCTATAATTCCCTGTTTTCTCTCTTCCCTCCTTTTTTAAAAAGTGGGGTTACATTGGCTACCCTCCACTCGATAGGAACTGATCCAGAGTCTATGGAATGTTGGAAAATGACTGTCAATGCATCCGCTATTTCCAAGGCCACCTCCTTAAGTACTCTGGGATGCAGTCCATCAGGCCCTGGGGATTTATCGGCCTTCAATCCCATCAATTTCCCCAACACAATTTCCCAACTGATAAGGATTTCCCTCAGTTCCTCCTTCTTACTAGACCCTCTGACCCATTTTATATCCGGAAGGTTGTTTGTGTCCTCCTTAGTGAATACCGAACCAAACTACTTGTTCAATTGGTCTGCCATTTCTTTGTTCCCCGTTATGACTTCCCCTGATTCTGACTGCAGTGGACCTACGTTTGTCTTTACTAACCTTTTTTTCTTTACATATCTATAGAAACTTTTGCAGTCCGTCTTAATGTTCCCTGCAAGCTTCCTCTCGTACTCTATTTTCCCTTCCCTAATCAAACCCTTTGTCCTCCTCTGCTGAGTTCTAAATTTCTCCCAGTCCCCAGGTTCACTGCTATTTCTGGCCAATTTGTATGCCATTTCCTTGGCTTTAATACTATCCCTGATTTCCCTTGATAGCCACGGTTGAGCCACCTTCCCTTTTTTATTTTTACGCCAGACAGGGATGTACAATTGTTGTAGTTCATCCATGCGGTCTCTAAATGTCTGCCATTGCCCATCCACAGTCAACCCCTTAAGTACCATTCGCCAATCTATCCTAGCCAATTCATGCCTCATACCTTCAAAGTTACCTTTCTTTAAGTTCTGGACCATGGTCTCTGAATTAACTGTTTCATTCTCCATCCTAATGTAGAATTCCACCATATTATGGTCACTCTTCCCCAAGGGACCTCGCACAACGAGATTGCTAATTAATCCTCTCTCATTACACAACACCCAGTCTAAGATGGCCTCCCCCCTAGTTGGTTCCTTGACATATTGGTCTAGAAAACCATCCCTTACGAACTCCGAGGAAATCCTCCTCCACCATATTGCTTCCAGTTTGGTTAACCCAATCTATATGCATATTAAAGTCACCCATGATAACTGCTACACCTTTATTGCATGCACCCCTAATTTCCTGTTTGATGCCCTCCCCAACATCACTACTACTGTTTGGAGGTCTGTACACAACTCCCACCAACGTTTTTTGCCCTTTGGTGTTCTTCAGCTCTACCCATATAGATTCCACATCATCCAAGCTAATGTCCTTCCTAACTATTTCGTTAATCTCCTCTTTAACCAGCAATGCTACCCCACCTCCTTTTCCTTTTATTCTATCCTTCCTGAATGTTGACTACCCATGGATGTTGAGTTCTCAGCCCTGATCATCCTGGAGCCACGTCTCTGTAATCCCAATCACATCATATCTATTAATATCTATTTGCACAGTTAATTCATCCACTTTATTGCGGATACTCCTTGCATTAAGACACAAAGCCTTCAGGCTTGTTTTTTTAACACCCTTTGTCCTTTTAGAATTATGATGTCATGTGGCCCTTTTTGTTTCTTGCCTTTGTTTACTCAGCCTTCCACTATTGCTTTTTACCTTTCTACCATCTGTTTCTGACTCCATATTACTTCGCCCTATCTCGCTACATAGGTTTCCATCCCACTGCCATATTAGTTTAAACACTCCCGAACTGCATTAGCAAATGTTATCCCTTGGACATCAGTTCCAGTCCTGCCCAAGTGCAGACCGTCCCTTTTGTACAGGTCCCACTTCCCCTAGAACTGGTTCCAATGTCCCAGGAATGCCACGTATTTATTCTAACTATCCTGACTCTGATTAGCACGTGGCACTGGTAGCAATCCAGAGATTACTACCTTTGAGGTCCTACTTTTTAATTTAACTCCTAGCTCCCTAAATTCAGCTTGTAGGACCTCTTCCCGCTTTTTACCTATATCGTTGGTACCTGCATGTACCACGACAACTGGCTGTTCACCCTCCCTCTCCAGAATGCTCTGTAGCCGCTCCGAGACATCCTTGACCCTTGCACCAGGGAGGCAACATACCATCCTGGAGTCTCGGTTGCGGCCGCAGAAACTCCTATCTATTCCCCTTACAATAGAGTCCCCTATCACTATAGCTCTCCCACTCTTTTTCCCACCCTTCTGTGCAGCAGAGGCAGCCACTGTGCCATGAACTTGGCTGCTGCTGCCCTCCCCTGATGAGTCATCCTCCTCAACAGTACCCAAAGCGGTATATCTGTTTTGCAGGGGGATGACCGCAGGGGACCCCTGCACTACCTTCCTTGCAGTGCTCTTCCTGCTGGTCTTCCATTCCCTATCTGGCTGTGGACCCTTCACCTGCGGTAAGACCAACTCGCTACACGTGCTACTCACGTCATTCTCAGCATCGTGGGTGCTCCAGAGTAAATCTACCCTCAGCTCCAATTCCGCAACGCGGACCGTCAGGAGCTGGAGGCGGATACACTTCCCGCACACATAGTCGTCAGGGACACCGGAAGTGTCCCTGAGTTCCCACATGGCACAGGAGGAGCATATCACATGACCGAGCTCTCCTGCCATGACTTAACCCTTAAATACACTTAAATTGGCAACAACAATGCTAAAGTTTACTCACTGTTATAGAAGAGAAAAAAGAAAAACTACTCACCAATCACCAGCCAAACACTTACCCCCTTGGCTGTGACGTCACCTTTCTTTTTCTTTCTACTTCTTTTTTGCCTTCTCCCTAGCTGCACAAGCTGACCTCCTCCACACACATCCGACGCTGGGCCCCGGACTCCCTGCTGTGCCTTTTATAGGCCTCTCGCCGAAGTCCCGACTGCCTCACCACACACCTCCTCGACGCTGGGCCCCGGACTCCCTGCTGTGCCTTTTATAGGCCTCTCGCCAAAGTCCTGAAGTGTACGGGATACACTCCTTCACCTTCACCACGAAATGTCCACTGATCATGTTAAAAGTCGAACTGGATGGAATTCCAGTATCCATGGAATTGGACACGGGTGTGAGTCAGTCTATCATGAGCAAAAAGGCCTTTGATGGGCTGTGGTGCAACAAGGCACACAGGCCCAAGCTTAGCCCCATTCATATCAAGCTAAGAACTTACACGAAAGAGCTGATCCCTGTTATTGGCAGCGCAGTAGCAAAAGTCTCCTATGATGGAGCAGTGCACGAACTCACACTATTGATTGTACCAGGAGATGGCCCCATACTGTTCGGCAGAAGTTGGCTGGGAAAAATCCGCTGGAACTGGGACGACTTCGAGCGTTCTCGTCCATCGATGACGCTTCATGTGCCCAGGTTCTGAGCAAGTTCCCATCGTTGTTTGAGCCAGGCATTGGAAGTTTCTCGGGGGCGAAGGTGCAGATCCACTTGGTTCCAGGTACACGACCCATCCATCACAAGGCACGGGCGGTGCCATATATGATGCGAGAGAAAGTGGAAATTGAGCTGGACAGGCTGCAGCGAGAAGGCATCATTGCGTTGGTGGAGTTCAACAAGTGGGCCAGTCCGATTGTTCTGGTTCTCAAAGGCGACGGCACAGTCAGAATTTGTGGGGACTATAAAGTAACAATTAACCGTTTTTCGCTACAGGACCAGTACCCGCTATCCAAGGCAGACGACCTATTTGCGACCCTGGCTGGAGGAAAGACGTTCACCAAGTTGGTCCTGACCTCGGCCTACATGACGCAGGAGCTGGAGGAATCTTCGAAAGGCCTCACCTGTTTCAACACGCACAAAGGTCTGTTCATTTGCTATAGATGCCCGTTTCGGATTCGATCGGCTGCAGCAGTTTTCCAAAGGAACATGGAGAGCCTGCTAAAGTCGGTTCCGCGCACCGTGGTTTTCCAGGACGACATACTGGTCACAGGTCGGGACACCATCGAACACTTGCAGAACCTGGAAGAGGTTCTAAGTCGGTTAGATTGCGTGGGACTTGGGTTGAAATCTCGGAGTGTGTTTTCTTGGCACCAGGGGTTGAGTTCTTAGGGAGAAGAATCGCAGCAGACGGCATCAGACCCACCGACGCCAAGACGGAGGCCATCAAGAACGCGGCGAGACTACAGAACGTGACGGAGCTGCGGTCGTTCCTATTTTGGGAATTTCCTACCCGGGTTAAGCACCTTGCTAGAACCCCTACATGTGCTAGTACACAAGGGAGACGACTGGGTATGGGGGAACTCACAAGAGGCTGCTTTTGAGAAAGCCAGAAATCTGTTATGTTCCAACAAACTGTTTGTTCTGTATGACCCATGTAAACGTTTAGTGCTAGCTTACGATGCATCTTCGTACGGTGCTGGGTGTGTGTTACAACAAGCTAACGAATCGGGAACATTGCAACCGGTCGCCTGTGCTTCCAGGAGTTTGTCCAAGGCCGAAAGGGCCTACAGCATGATTGAAAAAGCAGCTCTGGCATGCGTTTACGGGGTGAAAAAAATGCACCAGTCTCTGTTTGGTCTCAAGTTTGAGCTAGAAACTGACCATAAGCCGCTTGTATAGTTATTCTCAGAGAACAAAGGGATTAACACCAATGCATCTGCCCGCATCTAAAGATGGACACTCACGCTGTCTGCATACAACTATGTAATCCGCCATAGACCAGGCACAGAGAACTGCGCTGATGCTCCCAGTCGGCTACCATTACCCACCACCGGGGTGGAAATGGCACAGCCTGCAGACCTGCTCTTAGTGATGGATGCATTCGAAAATGAAAAGTCACCCGTTACGGCCCGCCAGATCAGGACCTGGACCAGCCAGGATCCTTTACTGTCCCTTGTAAAAAAAAAAAACTGTGTCCTCCATGGGAGCTGGTCCAGCGTCCCAATGGAGATGCATGAAGAGATCAAGCCGTTCCAGTGGTGCAAAGACGAAATGTCCATACAGGCGGGCTGTCTTTTGTGGAGTAATCACGTGGTTTTGCCTAAGAAAGGCAGGGAAACGTTCATAAGCGACCTACACAGTACCCACCCAGGCATAGTAATGATGAAAGCTCTAGCCAGATGCCATGTGTGGTGGCCCTGCATCGACTCCAATTTAGAGTCATGCGTGCGCCAATGAAACACTTGCTCTCAACTGAGCAATACACCCAGGGAGGCACCGCTAAGTTTGTGGTCATGGCCCTCCAAACCGTGGTCTAGGACCCACATTGACTTTGCGGGCCCGTTTCCCGGCATAATGTTTTTGGTTGCTTATTCAAAATGGATTGAATGTGTAATAATGTCTATAAGCGCATCCACTGCCACCATTGAAAGCCTACGAGCCATGTACACCACGCAGGCCCTGCCTGATGTCCTTGTCAGCGACAATGGGCCGTGCTTCACCAGTGCTGAATTCATGACCGCAATGGGATCAAGCACGTCACATCTGCCCCGTTCAAGTCCGCAACCAACGGCCAGGCAGAATGGGCAATCCAAACCATCAAGCAAAGCTTGAAACGCGTGTCGGAAGGCTCCCCCTGCAGGCCCGCCTGTCCTGAGTCCTGCTCAGCTACCGCACCAGACCCCACACGCTCACTGGAGTTCCCCCATCTGAGCTGCTCATGACAAGGGCGCTCAAAACAAGGCTCTCTCTTGTCCACCCCGATCTCCATGATCACGTTGAGGGCAGGCGGCATCAACAAAGCATCTACCATGATCGTGCAAACATGTCACGCAATATTGAAGTCAATGACCCTGTATTTGTACTCAATTATGAACATGGTCCCAAATGGCTTGCTGGCACCGTCATAGCCAAAGAAAGGAGTAGGGTGTTTCAGGTCAAACTTGCCAATGGACTAACTTGCAGAAAGCATTTGGACCAAACCAAACTGCGATTTAGTCACGAGCAGCCCGAAGAGGACACCACCAACTTCGACCCTCCAACACACACACAAGTGGCAACCGACATCGCGGTTGACCACAAAGCTGAACCCACCATCCCTAGCAGCCTGGCAAGGCCAGCTGCCCAGCAGCCCTGCGAAGAACCAAGCAACTCACCCACACCTGCATTTATGCCAAGACGATCGACAAGGGAGCGAAAAGCCCCAGATCGTCTCACCCTGTAAATAAGTGTACTAGTGACTTTGGGAGGGAGTGATGTTATGTATGCAACCCTAGGCAACCTGTATCATACCGCCACCAGAGGGCTTACCTGTTGGAGTTCTAAGGAATCCCAGCATCCCTTGGAAGCACTATATATAAGCAGGCCTCCCATGTTGTCCCAGCACTCTGGAGTTTGAATAAAGGAGCTAAAGTCACACTTACTCATTGTCTACAGTACTCAAGCTCATAATAAAGTAATGCAACTAACACCTGCCATCTAAGGTCGACGTAAAAGATCCCATGGCACTATTTCGAAGAGAAGGATAGTTCTCCCCAATGACCTGGCCGATATTTACCCTCAACTAACATCACTTTAAAGAAAAACATATTATTTGATCATTATTTTATTGCTGGTTGTGTGCAAATTGGCTGTCGTGTTTCCTATATTATAACAGTGACTACATTTCAAAAGTACTTAATTGGCTGCAAAGCACTTTGGGATGTCCTGAGGTCATAAAAGACGCTATATAAATGCAAGTCTTTCTCTCTTACTATAACACTTGCTGTCTGACTTTCAGCCATCTCTCTGTTGATACCATCACTCTTTCTTTTATGCCAGGCCCCTCATTTTCTCACTCAATTCCATATGCCCTACTTTGAAATGTTTTACATAAGAACATAAGAACATAAGAATTAGGAACAGGAGTAGGCCATCTAGCCCCTCGAGCCTGCTCCGCCATTCAAAAAGATCATGACTGATCTGGCCGTGGACTCAGCTCCACTTACCCGCCCGCTCCCCGTAACCCTTAATTCCCTTATTGGTTAAAAATCTATCGATCAGTGATTTGAATACATTCAATGAGCTAGCCTCAACTGCTTCCTTGGGCAGAGAATTCCACAGATTCACAACCCTCTGGGAGAAGAAATTCCTTCTCAACTTGGTTTTAAATTGGCTCCCCCGTATTTTGAGGCTGTGCCCCCTAGTTCTAGTCTCCCCGACCAATGGAAACAACCTCTCTGCATCTATCTTGTCTATCCCTTTCATTATTTTAAATGTTTCTATCAGATCACCCCTCATCCTTCTGAACTCCAACGAGTAAAGACCCAGTCTACTCAATCTATCATCATAAGGTAACCCCCTCATCTCCGGAATCAGCCTAGTGAATCGTCTCTGTACCCCCTCCAAAGCTAGTATATCCTTCCTTAAGTAAGGTGACCAAAACTGCACGCAGTACTCCAGGTGCGGCCTCACCAATACCCTGTACAGTTGCAGCAGGACCTCCCTGCTTTTGTACTCCATCCCTCTCGCAATGAAGGCCAACATTCCATTCGCCTTCCTGATTACCTGCTGCACCTGCAAACTAACTTTTTGGGATTCATGCACAAGGACCCCCAGGTCCCTCTGCATCTCAGCATGTTGTAATTTCTCCCCATTCAAATAATATTCCCTTTTACTGTTTTTTTTCCCCAAGGTGGATGACCTCACATTTTCCGACATTGTATTCCATCTGCCAAACCTTAGCCCATTCGCTTAACCTAACTACATCTCTTTGCAGCCTCTCTGTGTCCTCTACACAACCCGCTTTCCCACTAATCTTTGTGTCATCTGCAAATTTTGTTACACTACACTCTGTCCCCTCTTCCAGGTCATCTATATATATTGTAAACAGTTGTGGTCCCAGCACCGATCCCTGTGGCACACCACTAACCACCGATTTCCAACCCGAAAAGGACCCATTTATCCCGACTCTCTGCTTTCTGTGAGCCAGCCAATTCTCTATCCATGCTAATACATTTCCTCTGACTCTGTGTACCTTTATCTTCTGCAGTAACCTTTTGTGTGGCACCTTATCGAATGCTTTTTGGAAATCTAAATACACCACATCCATCGGTACACCTCTATCCACCATGCTCGTTATATCGTCAAAGAATTCCAGTAAATTAGTTAAACATGATTTCCCCTTCATGAATCCATGTTGCATCTGCTTGATTGCACTATTCCTATCCAGATGTCCCGCTATTTCTTAATGATAGCTTCAAGCATTTTCCTCACTACAGATGTTAAACTAACCGGCCTATAGTTACCTGCCTTTTGTCTGCCCCCTTTTTTAAACAGAGGCGTTACATTAGCTGCTTTCCAACCCGCTGGTACCTCTCCAGAGTCCAGAGAATTTTGGGAGATTATAACGAATGCATCTGCTATAACTTCTGCCATCTCTTTTAATACCCTGGGATACATTTCATCAGGACCAGGGGACTTGTCTACCTTGAGTCCCATTAGCCTGTCCAGCACTACCTCCCTAGTGATAGTGATTGTCTCAAGGTCCTCCCTTCCCACAGTCCCGTGACCAGCAATTTTTGGCATGGTTTTTGTGTCTTCCACTGTGAAGACCGAAGCAAAATAATTGTTTAAGGTCTCAGCCATTTCCACATTTCCCATTATTAAATCCCCCTTCTCATCTTCTACGGGACCAACATTTACTTTAGTCACTCTCTTCCATTTTATATATCGGGAAAAGCTTTTACTATCTGTTTTTATGTTTTGCGCAAGTTTACTTTCATAATGTATCTTTCCTTTCTTTATTACTTTCTTAGTCATTCTTTGCTGTCGTTTAAAATTTTCCCAATCATTTAGGTTCCCACTAACCTTGGCCACCTTATACGCATTGGTTTTCAATTTGATACTCTCCTTTATTTCCTTGGTTATCCACGGCTGGTTATCCCTTCTCCTACCGCCCTTCTTTTTCACTGGAATATATTTTTGTTGAGCACTATGAAAGAGCTCCTTAAAAGTCCTCCACTGTTCCTCAACTGTGCCACCATTTAGTCTGTGTTCCCAGTCTACTTTAGCTAACTCTGCCCTCATCCCACTGTAGTCCCCTTTGTTTAAGCATAGTATGCTTGTTTGAGACTACTTCCTCACCCTCAATCTGTATTGCAAATTCAACCATACTGTGATCACTCATTCCGAGAGGATTTTTTACTAGGAGATCGTTTATTATTCCTGTCTCATTACACAGGACCAGATCTAAGATAGCTTGGTCCCTTGTAGGTTCTGTAACATACTGTTCTAAGAAACAATCCCTTATGCATTCTATGAATTCCTCCTCAAGGCTACCCCATGCGATTTGATTTGACCAATCGATATGTAGGTTAAAATCCCCCATGATTACTGCTGTTCCTTTTTCACATGCCTCCATTATTCCCTTGATTATTGTCCGCCCCACCGTGAAGTTATTATTTGGGAGCCTATAAACTACGCCCACCAGTGACTTTTTCCCCTTACTATCTCTAATCTCCACCCACAATGATTCAACATTTTGTTCATTAGAGCCAATATCATTTCTCACAACTGCCCTGATATCATCCTTTATTAACAGAACTACCCCATCTCCTTTCCCTTCTTGCCTATCTTTCCGAATTGTCAGATACCCCGTATGTTTAATTCCCAGTCTTGGCCACCCTGCAACCATGTTTCTGTAATGGCCACCAAATCATATCCATTTGTAATGATTTGTGCCGTCAACTCATTTACTTTATTTCGAATGCTGCGTGCGTTTAGGTAAAATGTTTTAATACTAGTTTTTTAACCATGATTTTTAGTTTTCACCCCTCCTGCAGCCCCTTTATATTCATACATATTGTCCCTTCCTATCACCTTGTGGTTTACACTTACCCCAGTGCTAATCTGCTCTGTTGCCTCCTGCCTTTTGCATTCTTTCTTGGGATCCAGTTCATCTGCGCTCTCACCCACTCAAACTAGCTCAGAGCCCTCTCCAGGGTTCCGAATACTCCTCGCATTGAGGCACCGAGCTTTCAGGCTTGCCTTTTTATTACACTTTGACCCTTTAGAATTTTGCTGTACATCAGCCCTTTTTGTTTTTTGCCTTGGGTTTCTCTGCCCTCCACTTTTACTCATCTCCTTTCTGTCTTTTGCTTCTGTCTCCATTTTGTTTCCCTCTGTCTCCCTGCATTGGTTCCCATCCCCCTGCCATATTAGTGTAACTCCTCCCCAACAGCACTAGCAAACACTCCTCCGAGGACATTGGTTCCGGTCCTGCCCAGGTGCAGACCGTCCGGCTTGTACTGGTCCCACCTCCCCCAGAACCGGTTCCAATGCCCCAGGAATTTGAATCCCTCCCTGCTGCACCACTGCTCAAGCCACGTATTCATCTGCGCTATCCTGTGATTCCTACTCTGACTAGCACGTGGCACTGGTAGCAATCCCAAGATTACTACTTTTGAGGTTCTACTTTTTAATTTAGCTCCTAGCTCCTTAAATTCGTCTCGTAGGACCTCATTCCTTTTTTTACCTATGTTGTTGGTACCAATGTGCACCACGACAACTGGCTGTTCTCCCTCCCTTTTCAGAATGTCCTGCACCCGCTCTGAGACATCCTTGACCCTTGCACCAGGGAGGCAACATACCATCCTGGAGTCTCGGTTGCGGCCGCAGAAACGCCTATCAATTCCCCTTACAATTGAATCCCCTATCACTATCGCTCTCCCACTCTTTTTCCTGCCCTCCTGTGCAACAGAGCCAGACCCGGTGCCATGAACTTGGCTGCTGCTGCCCTCCCCTGATGAGTCATCTCTCTCAACAGTACTCAAAGCGGTGTATCTGTTTTGCAGGGGATGACCGCAGGGGACCCCTGCACTACCTTCCTTGCACTGCTCTTCCTGCTGGTCTTCCATTCCCTATCTGGCTGTGGACCCTTCACTTGCGGTAAGACCAACTCGCTACACGTGCTACTCACGTCATTCTAAGCATCGTGGATGCTCCAGAGTGAATCCACCCTCAGCTCCAAATCCGCAACGCGGTCCGTCAGGAGCTGGAGGCGGATACACTTCCCGCGCACGTAGTCATCAGGGACACCGGAAGTGTCCCTGAGTTCCAACATGGTACAGGAGGAGCATATCACGTGACCGAGCTCTCCTGCCATGACTTAACCCTTAGATTAACTTAAATTGGTGATAACAATGTTAACTGGTTACTTACTGATATAAAAAAGAAAAAGAAAATCTACTCCCCAATCACCAGCTAATCGCTTACCCCTTTGGCTTTGACGTCACCTTTTGATTTCTTCCTACTTCTTTTTTGCTTTTTCTCCTGGCTGCATCTGTACAAGCTGGGCCTTTATACGCCTCACCACGCACCCCGGACTCGCGCTGCTCGAACTGCCGCTCCTCCTCCGACTCTGGGCCTTTATAGGCCCCACCACGCACCCCGGACTTGCGCTGCTCGAACTGCCGCTCCTCCTCCAACATTAGGCCTTTATAGGCCTCTCCACGCACCCCGGACTCATGCTGCTCGAACTGCCGCTCCTCCTCCAACATTAGGCCTTTATAGGCCTCTCCACGCACCCCGGACTCGCGCTGCTCGAACTGCCGCTCCTCCTCCAACATTAGGTCTTTATAGGCCTCTCCACGCACCCCGGACTCATGCTGCTCGAACTGCCGCTCCTCCTCCGACGCTGGGCCTTTATAGGCCGCTCCACACGCCCCGGACTCGCGCTGCTCGAACTGCCGCTCCTCCTCCGATGTTGGGCCTCTTATAGGCCTCTCCACGCACCCCGGACTCGCGCTGCTCGAACTGCCGCTCCTCCTCCGACGTTGGGCCTTTATAGCCCTCTCCACGCACCCCGGACTCGCGCTGCTCGAACTGCGCTGCTGGAAGTCGATATATAAATTATAACTACAGCAGTGTCCCTTTTCATTATTCTCTTTAAAAAAAATCTTTTAGGTTAGTCAAACATGACCTACCCTTTGTAAAACCATGTTGACTGTCTCAGTCCATGCCCTACTAAGTGTTTATTTTAACTCTAATTATGGTTGCTAGTAATTTTCCTGCTATTGACCAAGCTAACCAGCTGATAGTTGCTTGGTTCACCATTTGATACCTTCCAAACCATTGGCACAGATCCCATCTCTAAAGAATTTTGAAAAATCATAGTTAATCTCTGCTATTTCATCACTAACCTGCATTCTGGTGTGCATACCATTTGCTCTTGGATATTAATTTTTTTAGCACCTTCAGGCCCTTAAGCATTTCCTTACTAATAATACATGTGGTTATTATTAATGATCCATTGGTTGACAGCCAGCATCCTCATCCACAAACCTTTGAAGACTCCTTTCACTGTCTTCTGTAAGTACTGAAATCAAGTATTCATTAAGAAATTGCCATTTCCTTATCTACCATTATAATCTCACCATGTTTATTTTTGAGTGGCTCCACCCTCAATTGTTCTTTTTTTTTTCTGATGTGTTCTTAAAAACCTTTCCTATTTTTTCAAATGTCCTCTTAACTATCCTTACTTGCTTTTTCTTCTGGTTGTAGTTTATGGTATTTCTCATGACTCTTGTGTCACTAACTTTAATTTTGTCATATGCTTCTTTTTCAACTTTTATTTTCAGCCCAATCTGACTAATTGCCCTCTTTTTCCCTTCTCATTGGAATGTCTCCTCGACTGTGTTGCACCAATCTCGCATTTAAATATTTTCCAGTGTTGCTCTCCTCTATTTTGCCAGTTAAACTTTCCTTTTAATTTATCGAGGCTAAGCCCTCTTTCACCCTAAATAGCTTGCACTTCCCCAGTTGACTTTTTTGCTTCTGTATTTTAAAATTAAACCTAATTGTTACAATTGTCCAGCCTTAATTTTTTTTCTCCTTAACTTAACATTGCTTACCTGCTCCAGTTCATTAACCAGAACCATGCTCAGTATTGCAACTTTGCTTGAAGGTCTTGTAACGAACTGACTGAGAAATAAGTCTTGGATTAATGCTTATAAATCCCTCCCATTTAACGCCCACCTCCCAGGGCTGCTGCGGATTGCGGTAAGCTTCAGAAATGTGATCCAGGTTCAAGACTACCTTCCAGGAATGCCATGAGAGATTTACGAGTTTCACGAACACTGTCCCAAAGTTTTGCTTCAGAAATGTCAAGATATTGGCCTGGAATTTGTGGTCAGGATGACAGTGAACTAGCAGCGTTCACCATCATTCCGCCTTTGAACCTGACTACAACTTTTGGATTTGGGGCAGGCGCATGTGGAAATCCCAAAGTTGAGGTCTGTCAATGACAGCTCTGAAACTGGCTGCGCTGTGCGCCCCCCCTCCCCCAACAGAGCAGGCAATCAGAGAAATCTCGAAAATCATTGAAACTGACAAAAATTTCGGCTCTTCCGCAGTAGTTACTCCGTTAATTCCTCACTAAATGTTAGACCCGAAGGGATTAAGTGTAACTGGGGTTTTAACAGCATATTGACTGCTAAACAAATGTTAAGGGCCTGGAAAATGAATTTTAATTTTGTGCATTGTGAAATTTGTCCATTTTAATAAAAATAAAAAGTTTTAAGAAACTTAAAAAAAAAGTTTGTCCATCTTTATTTCAGGTTTCCTTTCCCTGTGTGAGAGTCCCAGTCTTTCATTTGCTTTCTAATTATTTAAAGTTAGAATTTTCAGAGCTTATTCACGTCCTTGTTCATTGTCTGAGAGAATTCTGCCTATTTGGGTTGCTTAGACAGCCTCTTGACGTAGGTCACTGTTAAGGTTTTGCCAAAAATGTATTTCCAGAACACACTCTTTATTGAATAGTCCATAGTTTTGGACCTAGAAATCTGGGTCTTTCTAATGAATGTTGGTTAACTACAACTGATTGGATACCAGTGTCAAATGTTTCAGGGTTTGCAAACCCAAGTGCTTGTTGGCAAGACCAAGGTGTTTCTCATTGGTTGTATTTAGCTGACATTTATTATTCATTCCAAGAATAGTTTGCCAATTGAGTAAATACTATTGGAATTAGATTTCTCTCTTTACTATGGGAGATTTGTGGTTTGAAATCTAATTTACAATGACGTGTATAGATGGCCCTGGAATTTGTGGGCCTAATGAATGTACCTATTTATCATTATATAGGGTACTATTGTACACAAGCCACCTGATGGAGACTTTGTTACTGAGGGTTATAAAGTCCGTTTTTTGTGACTAGGAATTTGTCTGTTCAGCGATTCACTTGAAGGGGTAAATATACAAGATTCATTTCAAGAATTCATGTTAAGTATTTTAACATTAATATACCATTATATCACCCTTTTTCTCCTCATTTGGCTCTTCTGCTCCAAAGGTATTGATTTCTTGCTAGTTGTTCCATGGCAACAGCCACACTATGCCACCTTGGCCAACTGAATATTATTTATGTCTAAGGCTTAGCAGTGTGTTGGCAGGCCATTTTAGTATGGGAGGCATCACAGCCAAGCTGAACCCTGTCCTCAACCAGCACTCAAACATCTTTCCAGCAAAAGTCAATGAAGAACAATTTAGAGTGTGATGCCTGGCTGACAGTTTCCCCCCCCTGTCCAATATTAAGGTCCCGAACTCGCGCCTCTACTGAGCCCCGATTACGTTGCTCCATGATCTCTCGTCGCTCCTCCGCCCCGACCTCGCCGCTCCTAATGTACCTGCCCCCGCTCCAATCAGCAACCTGGATTTTGGTGACATCCAATCCAGTCGCTCTCTTAACAGCTGTCGCTCTCCTGCACCAGCACACGCTGTACCTTGAAGTGGTATGCTCCATGCTGCTCCTCCTTTAAGGTCGGAGTTCGGGGCCCAGAAGAAGCGAGGGCCCAGGGGCAGCACGGGCCAGTCCACACTGTGATATGTGAGCGCACTCCGTGCAGCGGAGCTGGTCTCCAGTCATCTTGGTTAATCCTTGCCACTGGACCAAGACCTAGCTCTGTCAAGCCTGTGTGGTGGCTGGTGTGCAATGGCCACCACACATTAAAAAGATCCACGCACAGGCATCTTCCACCCTTCAACATGTAGTTTGGGACCTGGAATATTAGGTCCTTCATTGAAACACCTGTGAACTCATCCTTTTTTGGTGTGAAAGTAAGTCATCCTTGATACGAGGGACCGCCTAATGATGATGATGATGATGTCACAGCAGTTCGAACAAGGGAATCCCTACTACAGTCCATTGAATTGAAGGTCAGAAAACCCAAACTTCTCGACAGAGATTGCAAGATCCTTGTGCGGAGTGAACTTCGTGGACAGCAGCTAAAGCCTTCGCTTTGCTACTGACCGCAAATTCCAGGCCAATATTCTGTTATCCATCTACTTTGATCCATGCAAAAAAAGGCATTGTTTATCAACAGAAACTGGAACAAGTTTGGACATGTTTGTTACGGGTGCAGCAAAGTGTAGTGTCCCTCATTGCAGAGTAAAATAAATAGATGACAGGTTCTTTGTACTTTTTAATCACCTATTGAAAGGAGCTGTTTGGATTTGTGATGTTTGTTTTTGAAGTCTATCCATATTTATTAATGAATAGTGCAATATTCATGCATGTAGATTGTGAATATGAAAGGGCCCAAAATTAGGCAACAACTAATATGAAGATATGTGTATTTGAAGTTTTATCATGCTACTGAAGTGTAATGTTAAAATGTACAAGCACCTGATAAAATTCAAGCCTATTTTTTTTTACAGATGCATTTTTAGATCTATTTCAACTAATAGATTAAATGGCTTTATCATTATATATTGATCAGATAATTTATTCACCATAGGTAATAAATAGTAATCAAGTACTGGAAATCTTTTGTGTCTTCTGAGCTGGAATCTTAAAAATCAGTTTCTTGAGGGTGATGGGATTGCCACCTGGCTGGAGTTTGATGTCAGTTGGCCATTTTTACCTGCAACACAGTGAAAAATTAGCCAGTGAGGGAGAATTTAGCTACTAGTTTCAAACCACTAATCTCGCTGTTTCAGAAAGAGCTTCTTATGGTACCAATCTAGATGGCTATGCAATGAACACAGATTAAACTCAAAACGCCCGATGAATCTCTTATTCCAATTTGTCACTTAAATATTTTTAAAGGCACAGGTCAATTCCTGAAGCTGGAGAACTCCCAAGTTCATTACAAACCTGCACATTATGCTAGGGGTGCATTCCAGGGATGTAGTGACTATTAATCTTGATCTCATATTTTCACTTAGCAGTTGAGTGAAACCATAAATAATTTTTCGGGTTTCATTTTCAGAATGTAAGATAACAACAGAATCCTGTCTTTACATTTTGCTGGACTCTGAGTCTTAATGAAGTACAAAATCTTTTCGATAATAGCTAGATGACTGGTTAGTCTGAGCTTCCAGTTTGGACTCTGCCATGTGTGTGGTCCAGCAAATAATCTATGGCCTGGAATTTACAGTCAACGGCGAAGCAAAGGCACAGCGCAGCACCAAAATCCCGATGTTGAGGTCAGTTTCAAAGGCGGATTGATGGCGAACACTACCAGTTTGGTGCCATCCGGACCGCAAATTCCGGGCCTATGTCTTCCAGCAGTTAGGCTTGGATCAATCACAATAGGAAACCTCACAGAACCTTGTGTTTCTAAGAGCATGGTTTTGTGGAGTCAGGTATATAGTGTTCCTGGTGGAATTTAAAAAAAATATTCATTCCGGGATGTGGGTGTCGCTGACGAGGCCAGCATTTATTGCCCATCCCTAAATACCCTTGAGAAGGTGGTGATAAGCAGCCTTTTTGAACTGCTGCTGTCCATGTGGTGAAGGTAATCCCATAGTGCTGTTAGGGAGGGAGTTCCAGGATTTTGACCCAGCGATGATGAAGGAACAGTGATATATTTCCAAGTCAGGATGGTGTGTAACTTGGAGGGGAACTTGCAGGTGATGGTGTTCCCGTGCACCTGCTGCCCTTGTCCTTCTAGGTGGTAGGGGTTGCGGGTTTGGGAGGTGCTGTCAAAGAAGCCATGGTGAGTTGCTATAGATGGTGCACACTGCAGCCACGGTGCACCGGTGGTGGAGGAAGTGAATGTTGAAGGTGGTAGATGGGGGTGCCAATCAAGTGGGCAACTTCCTTGCTTTTGTACTGAATGCCTCTATTTATGAAGCCCAGGATCCCGTATGCTTTTTCAACCGCTTTCTCAACCTGCCCTGCTACCTTCAACAATCTGTGCACATATAGTCCCTGGTCTCTCTGTTCATGCAGTCCCTTTAGAATTGTTCTCTTTAGTTTATAGTGTGTCTCCCCGTTCTCCTACCAAAATGTTACTTCGCATTTTTCTGCATTCAATTTCAACTGCCTGTCTATGGCCTCTTGAACTTTATCACTATCTTTCCTCACTGTTCACTATACTTTCAAGTTTTGTGTCATCTGCAAATTTTGAAATTGTGCTCTATACATCCAAGTCATTAATATATATCAAGAAAATCAGTGGTCCTAGTACTGACTCCCGGGGAACACCACTTTGTATCATCCTCCAGTCTGAAAAACAACCGTTCACCACTGCTCTCTGTTTCCTCACTTAGTCAATTTTGTATCCATGCTGCCACTGTCCCTTTTATTCTATGGGCTTCAACTTTGCTGACAAGCCTATTATGTGGCACTTTATCAAATGCCGTTTGGAAGTCCATGTACACATCAACCTGCATTACCCTCATTAACTCTCTCTATTACCTCATCCAAAAACTTAATCAAGTTAGTTAAACTCGATTTTGCCTTTGGCAAATCCATACTGGCTTTCCTTAATTGATGTATACTTGTCCAAGTGACTGTTAATGTTGTCCCAGATTGTCATTTCTAAAAGCTTCCCCACTACCAAGGTTAAACTGACTGGTCTGTAGTTGTTGGGATTATCCTTGCACCCTTTTTTTGAATAAGGGTGTAACATTTGCAATTCTCAAGTCCTCTGGCACCACCCCTGTATCTAAAGAGGATTGGATGATTATGGTCTGTACCTCTGCAATTTGCACCATTACTTCTTTCAGCATCCTAGGATGCATCCCATCTGGTCCTGGTGACTTTTGTACTTTAAGTACAGCCAGCCTTTCTAGTACTTCCTTTTTATCAATTTTTAAAATCTCATTCAGTATCTCAACTACCTCCTCTTTCACTTTGATTTCGGCAGCATCTTCCTTGGTAAAGACAGATGCAAAGTACTAATTTAGTACCTGAACCATGTTCTCTGCCTGCATGCATAGGTCTCCAAAGTGGATGAATTTCCATGTAAGCAAATGTGAGGTCATCCACTTTGGAACAAAAAAGGATAGAACAGGGTACTTTCTAAATGATGAAAAGCTAAAAACAGTGGATGTTCAAAGAGACTTGGGCATCCAGGTATATAGATCATTAAAATGTCATGAACAGGTACAGAAAATAATGTTCTTTCGTATGGCAATAGCAAGGCAAATCAAATGTCAATATCTAAGTTGGATATCCATGCCAAAGCTTCTGATGTAACAGTGTGGATATCTTGTAGGCTGCCTGCAAATTTCCTCTTAGGGCAGTGCTCAATGATGTGCTTCAGGGTCTGATTAGGAGCTCCACAATCGCATCATGGGGATGCTTTAATTTTCCATCTATGGAGAAGGTGGCAGCATCTACCATGACCAATTATTAGATGGTTGATAGTTGTCCACTGATAGCACGGAGGGTTTGATCCCTTTAAGTTGTACTCTGGGGTCAGGTGTTGGTGTTGATAAAAGCATATCGGTGATGATTCTCATTGTAGAATTCAGCTGGATGTCAACAGATTTAACATGCGGACTTGATAGCCATTCTGGAGAACAGTACTTCGCTGCAGAGTGCACCAGAGTGAGTGCTGCCGTACAGTACGGAGCCTCTGTTCCCCATGTGGATCCGGCGAGTTTCTGGATCAAGTTGACCCTATTCTTTAGTTTCTTTCCAAGGTTCTGGAGATGTTGTCTATATGACAGGGTGCGATCAAGCGTGACTCCTAAATAGTTTTTTTTGGCATTGTTTGCCTCTGCACCGCAAAAGGAGACTTTCAAAGCTTGATTTGGTTTGATAATTCAGCTTCTACCGTAATCCTAAGTGTATGTCCCAATCGCCATTTTGTTTTCTGTAAAATTATAAAAAGTGAATGATTAAAAACTGCTCATTACTTCCTGGTTTGCTGTCTGGGAATTCTTCAATGTGATTGGCTGCTTAACCTGTTTAATGGCTTAATAATATCACTGTTGCTGGACGCCACAGATCCCCTATAGAGGACACCAGAATTTAAACCTGAAATCAATGCTCCAGTGCCCACAAATAGTTTGTGGGCAGCTTTCTTTGAGGCCGGCAGCGAGCGCCATCCTTTTTACTGACTGCAAAATCCGGCCATTGTCAAATAATAATGACATGCTCTCTTTTATATCAGAAAAAACAGCTCTTGGGATGACTGAAAAAGTGTGCCTGGGCTTAAGCTCGCAACATAGCAAAAAGTGTCATCACCGCTCACTATATGAGCTATAGACATGTTATTGTTGTCACATTCGGCACAGGATGTTCATTGTCTTTAAATGTGATTGATTGAAAGCCCATTTCTCAGGGGCTTTTGGAATAAGATAAATTCTCCCTATTTCTCTCGGGTCTTTTGTTTCTGGTCCGTCTAATCATAGAAACATAGAAAATTAAAAACATAGAAACATAAAAAACATAAAAACAACTTTGCTGGGTGTAATGAAGCTCATCATCCATGTACAAACATTGCGTCAGGAAGTATATGAAACTGCTTCATTCTTGCAGATTAAAGGACTGTGTAAGAAATACATTCACAACTGCTAATGGACTCATTTCTATCTGTATTTTTTTCGAAAAGAAAAAAAGCCTTTCATGACCACCAGACAACCCAAAGCACTTTACAACAATGAAGTACTTTTGAAGTGTAGTCACTATTGTAATGTAGGTGTCATGTATCTCACGTTACTGTATATAACTGTATCTTACCATGCTATACATGACTAACTGGATATGACCTGTAACAATAAGCATACCTTACCACCAGGGGTCCACTTGCAGGAGACATTCCATGCCTGTCCCACTGTGGTATATAAAGGGAGGTCTCAGGCAAGTGTAGCAATGGAGAGCTGGAATAAAAGGTGCAGGTCCTGAGTGACCTTGACTTCAGCATGTGTCTCGTATAAGTCAGTACATTAGAGTCAGGACTTAACAGTGGCGACGAGTTATGGGATCACAGAATCCACAGAATGGCTACCAACAGCTCAGATGAGAAATACAATGCTGGAGACAATTGGGATGACTTTATAGAAAGACTCGAGCAAAGCTTTGTGACCAAAGACTGGCTGGGCGACGATAAGGCAGACAAGAGAAGAGCCCATCTCTTGAACAGCTGTGGCTCAAAAACATACGCTTTAATGAAAGACCTGCTGGCACCTGAGAAACCAGCAAGCAAGTCGTTTGAGGAGTTGAGCACACTGGTGAGAAACCACCTGAAGCCAGCGAGCAGCCTACACATGGCCAGACACAGGTTCTACAACTACAGACGCTGTGTGGGCCAAAGCATACCCGACTTCGTGGCGGAACTTCGGAGGCTGGCTAGTTCATGTGAGTTCCCCGATGAACTTAGGAGAGAAGTACTGAGAGACTTTTGTATTGAAGGACTAGGCCACGGACGCATATTCAGAAAGCTTATAGAGACTAAGAACTTGACTCGAGAGGCAGCAGCACTGGTCGCACAGACGTTCTTAGCAGGCGAAGAAGAAACGAGGCTGATCTATACTTCGGGTACGACAACCAACGAGGCATCGGAACAAGTGGTTCACATTGTGAAACAAACCGCTACCCCCACACACAGACAATGGCAGGAGAGCAGGCCTTCAACAGCAGACAGTGACGCCAGAAGCCATCAAAATCAAGGGCCACATGAACGGCCGATCACACCTCATCAACCCACAATTTAATAATCAAGAACAGATTGAGAGAAGCTCAAGGGAGATCAGCCAGACTCAGCTCATCCTTCGGAAACAATGGAAACGGAAAAGAATGACTAAAGTAAATGTTGGTCCCTTAGAAGATGAGAAAGGGGATTTAATAATGGGAAATGTGGAAATGGCTGAGACCTTAAACAATTATTTTGCTTCGGTCTTCACAGTGGAAGACACAGAAACCATGCCAAAAATTGCTGGTCACGGGAATGTGGGAAGGGAGGACCTTGAGACAATCACTATCACTAGGTGGGTAGTGCTGGACAGGCTAATGGGACTCAAGGTAGACAAGTCCCCTGGTCCTGATGAAATGCATCCCAGGGTATTAAAAGAGATGGCGGAAGTTATAGCAGATGCATTCGTTATAATCTACTAAAATTCTCTGGACTCTGGGGAGGTGCCATCGGATTGGAAAGCAGACGCAACGTGGATTCATGAAGGGGAAATCATGTGTAACTAATTTACTGGAATTCTTTGAGGATATAACGAGCATGGTGGATAGAGGTGTACCGATGGATGTGGTGTATTTAGATTTCCAAAAGGCATTCGATAAGGTGCCACACAAAAGGTTACTGCAGAAGATAAAGGTACGCGGAGTCAGAGGAAATGTATTAGCATGAATCGAGAATTGGCTGGCTAACAGAAACCAGAGTGTCGGGATAAATGGGTCCTTTTCGGGTTGGAAATTGGTGGTTAGTAGTGTGCCACAGGGATTGGTGCTGGGACCACAACTGTTTACAATATACATAGATGACCTGGAAGAGGGGACAGAGTGTAGTGTAACAAAATTTGCAGATGACACAAAGATTAGTGGGAAAGCGGGTTGTGTAGAGGACACAGAGAGGCTGCAAAGAGATTTAAATAGGTTAAGCGAATGGGTAAGGTTTGGCAGATGGAATACAATGTTGGAAAATGTGAGGTCATCCACCTTGGGAAAAAAAACAGTAAAAGGGAATATTATTTGAATGGGGAGAAATTACAACATGCTTCAGTGCAGAGGGACCTGGGGGTCCTTGTGCATGAATCCCTTGGTGCAGCAGGTAATCAGGAAAGCAAATGGAATGTTGGCCTTCATTGCGAGAGGGATGGAGTACAAAAGCAGGAAGGTCCTGCTGCAACTGTACAGGGTATTGGTGAGGCCGCACCTGGAGTACTGCATGCAGTTTTGGTCACCTTACTTAAGGAAAGATATACTAGCTTTGGAAGGGGTACAGAGACGATTCACTAGGCTGATTCCAGAGATGAGGGAGTTACCTTATGATGATAGATTGAGTAGACTGGGTCTTTACTCGTTGGAGTTCAGAAGGATGAGGGGTGATTTTATAGAAACATTTAAAATAATGAAAGGGATAGACAGGACAGAGGCAGAGATGTTGTTTCCACTGGTCGGGGAGACTAGAACTAGAGGGCAAAGCCTCAAAATACGGGGGAGCCAATTTAAAACCGAGTTGAGAAGGAATTTCTTCTCCCAGAGGGTTGTGAATCTGTGGAATTCTCTGCCCAAGGAAGCAGTTGAGGCTAGCTCATTGAATGTATTCAAATCACAGATAGATTTTTAACCAATAAGGGAATTAAAGGTTATGGGGAGCGGGCGGGTAAGTGGAGCTGAGTCCACGGCCAGATCAGCCGTGATCTTGTTGGGTGGCGGAGCAGGCTCGAGGGGCTAGATGGCCTACTCCTGTTCCTAATTCTTATGTTCTTATGTTCTTATTAATGTTGGGGAAGTCAAGAACCAGGGGTCACAGTCTAAGGATAAGGGGTAATCCATTTAGGACCGAGATGAGAAGAAACTTCTTCACCCAGAGAGTGGTGAACCTGTGGAGTTCTCTACCACAGAAAGTTGTTGAGGCCAATTCACTAAATATATTCAAAAAGGAGTTAGATGTAGTCCTTACTACTAGGGGGATCAAGGGGTATGGCGAGAAAGCAGGAATGGGGTACTGAAGTTGCATGTTCAGCCATAAACTCATTGAATGGCGGTGCAAGCTCGAAGGGCTGATTCCAGCACCTATTTTCTATGTTTCTATGTCTGTGCTGGAGATGTGGGGGAAGGCACTCAACCAGGGGGTGTCGATTTCAGCATGTCGTTTGCAGAAACTGCAACTACACAGGGCATCTGGCTCGCATGTGCAGAAAAACAGCAGGTCGGCTGGTATACGAATCGGAAGGGTCGGAAAGCGGACCAGAAGACGGTTGGAACAGTGCATGAGACGCCGAGGTACAGCGGGTTAACACGATCAGTGTCCACTGTTCTTACACCAAGACGCCTCCAATTATGACGAGGTTTCTACTCAACGGGATACCCGTCAACATGGAACTGGACACGGGGGCCAGTCAATCCCTCATGAGCGTTCAACAATTTGAACAGCTGTGGCCGCACAAAAGCAACAGACCAAAACTCACAAAGATCGACACCAAACTAAGGACCTATACTAAAGAAATCGTCCCAGTCTTTGGCAGCGCCATGCTCTCAGTCACACACGAAGGGATGGTGTACCGACTTTCCCTGTGGATTGTCCCCGGGGATCTCCCAGCCCTGTTGGGGAGAAGCTGGCTAGCAGAACTTAATTGGAAATGGGAAGATGTTCACGCCATCTTGTCAGAGGAATGGACCTCCTGCTCAATAGTTCTAAGCCCTTTTGAACATCTCTTTCAGCCAGGTGTGGGCACCTTCAAAGGGGCTAAAGTTAGAATCTACATCACACACAATGCCAGACCGATCCATCACAAGGCTAGAGCTGTGCCTTATGTGATGAGGGAAAAGATTGAAAACGAACTGGACCGGCTTCTGCGGGAAGGCATAATTTCTCCCGTGGAATTCAGCGACTGGGCAAGCCCCATCATCCCCGTCATGAAGCCTGATGGATCCATGCGAATCTGTGGGGATTACAAGTCTACCATGAACAGAGTCTCCCTACAGGACCAATACCCGCTGCCCAGAGCGGAGGACGTATTTGTCTTGTCGGCTGGAGGAAAACTTTTCTCGAAACTTGACCTCACATCTGCATATATGACGCAAGAACTGACCGAAGAGTCTAAGCTACTCACCACCATCAACACACATCGAGGTCTTTTTGTGTACAATCGATGCCCATTCGGCATCAGGTCGGCAGCTGCTATATTCCAGCGCAACATGGAAAGTCTGCTCAAGTCCATCCCGGGGACCGTTGTGTTTCAAGACGACATACTCATCACGGGCCTGGACACCGACTCTCATCTCCGCAATCTTGAGGAAGTACTCAGTCGATTGGATCGGGTAGGCCTAAGAATTAAGAAATCCAAGTGTCTGTTTCTCGCGCCTGAGGTTGAATTTTTGGGCAGAAAGATTGCCGCTGATGGAATCCGTCCAACCGATTCCAAAACCGAAGCGATTCGCCTGGCACCCAGGCCCCGGAATGTCTCTGAACTGCGCGCCTTTCTCTGGCTACTCAATTACTTTGGGAACTTTATGCAGAACTTGAGCACGCTGCTGGAGCCTCTCCACATGCTACTCAGAAAGGGGTGCGATTGGTTTTGGGGGGACGCCCAAGAACGCGCCTTCAATAAGGCACGCAACCTTCTATGTTCCAAGAGTGTTTTAGCCTTTTTTGACCCAGGTAAAAAGTTAGTCCTTACATGTGATGCGTCAGCGTACGGGGACGGGTGCGTTTTACAGCACGTCAATGATGCGGGTAAATTGCAGCCCGTTGCTTATGCCTCCAGGTCACTTTCGCGGGCGGAGCGCGGGTACGGTATGGTTGAGAAGGAAGCGCTCGCATGTGTGTACGGTGTCAAAAAGTTGCACCAATACCTTTTCGGGGCCAAGTTTGCGTTAGAAACCGACCACAAAACCCCTCACGTTCCATTACTATCCGAGTGCAAGGCAATCAACGCCTCGGCGCGCATTCAGCGGTGGGCACTCATGCTGGCGGCTTATGACTACACGATAAGGCACAGACAACTGTGCCCACGCGCTTAGCAGGCTACCCCTGGCGACCACAGAAGGGTCCGACGAACAGGACTTTGAGATGGTCATGGCAATCAATGCCATTGAATCCACAGGTTTGCCCGTGACAGCTCGCCAAATCAGAGCCTGGACGACCAGCGACCCCACGTTATCTCTAGTTAAAAGATGTGTTTTAACCGGTGACTGGGCAGAAGCTCGCGATGCCTGCCCCGAGGAGGTCAAACCCTTCCATAGGCGCATGCATGAACTCTCACTACAGGCAGACGTCCTGATGTGGGGCAGCCGAGTAGTTATGCCCTTACGAGACCGGGAGCTCCATCGCGAGCACCCGGGGATCGTCCTTATGGAGGCCATAGCCAGATCTCATGTCCGGTGGCCTGGCATTGACGCGGACTTTGAGCTGTGTCCATCGGTGCACCATTTGTGCCCAACTCAGTAATGCCCCCAGGGAGGCCCCCATAAGCCCCTGGCCCTAGCCCACCAAACCGTGGTCACGGGTGCATGTAGACTATGCGGGCCCATTCATGGGCAAAATGTTCCTCGTAGTCGTTGATGCATTTTCAAAATGGATCGCGTGCACTATTTTAAATTCGAGCACCACCTCCACCACTCTGGAGAGCCTTAGAACCATGTTTGCCACGCACGGCATTCCTGACATATTGGTCAGTGATAATGGTCCGTGCTTCACCAGCGCAGGATTTCACGATTTTATAGTTGACTACGGTATAAATCACATTAAGACGGCACCTTTCAAGCCGGCCTACAATAGCCAGGCGGAGCGAGCAATGCAGATCATTAAACAAGGCATGCTCAGAATCCAAGGTCCCACGCTGCAGAGCCGCCTGTCGCGACTACTGCTGGCATACAGATCTCATCCACATTCGTTGACTGGGGTTCCCCCCACGCAACTATTGATTAAACGAACCTTAAAGACCAGGCTCTCGTTAATCCTCCCAGACATGCATGAAATTGTTGAGGCTAAGCGTCAAAAGCTAACTGAGTACCATGACCGAAATTCGAGGGGGAGGTGGAATGAGATAGGGGACAAAGTGTTTGTGCTAAACTATGGCTGGGGTCCCAAATGGCTTGCAGGGACAGTAACAGACAAAGAGGGAAACAGGCTACTGGTTGTACAAATGGACAATGGCCAAACCTGCCGGAGGCATGTAGACCAAGTAAAAAGTAGATTCACTGATAACACTGAAGAACCAGAGGCAGACTACAATGTGGAACTCACACCACACTTGGTGGACAGACAGGTGGCACAACCTGCGGAAAGGGCAGTCTCAACAGACAGCCCAGGCGAGATACCAGCAATCACATCGAACGAAAAACAGGCACCAAGTCAAACAACTGAACCACAACTAAGACACTCCACGCGAGAGCGCAGACCACCTGAGAGACTGAATCTATAAAGGCAATAAAACCTTGGGGGAGGGTGATGTCATGTGTCTCACATTTACTGTATATAACTATCTTACCATGCTTTACATGACTGTAACTGGATATGACCTGTAACAATAAGCATACCTTACCACCAGGGGTGCACTTGCAGGAGACATTCCATACCTGTCCCACTGTGGTATATAAAGGGAGGTCTCAGGCAAGGGCGGCAATGGAGAGCTGGAAATAAAGGTGCGGGTCCTGAGTGACCTTGACTTCAGCATGTGTCTCGTATAAGTCAGTGCATTAGAGTCAGGACTTAACAGTAGGAAATGCGGTAGCCAATTTGCGCACAGCAAGCTCCCACAAATAGCAATGTGCTAATGACAGATAATTTAGTAATGTTGAGTACCTCAGCAGTCCAATCAGGGACCTGAGCAGCCTGCCTCTACATATGCTCAAGCCACATGCTCAGGAAACCCGTGGATGCGACTTTCAACTTAAAACTGTGTTAAATAGGTAACCAGTAGGAAAAGGAAGAATAAAGCTTTGTAGTTACATAAGGGTACGCACATGGGCATATGACAGGTTATGTTGTGAAATTTTTATTCTTTAGTAGAATGACAAAGTTAAAGTGTGCACCAATGTTCCCTCTAATTTTGTTTGGCCCTTGGAAGGATCCGGAGGCAAAAAAGTTGAGGGCGATGGTCACTTTGACAGCCACTGGTAATGCTTGACCAGCAGGCAGCAGGTAGTTCTCTAGGAGGCGGCAGCTGTCTCCTACCACCTGATGTGATAACGTGAAGCTCCCGAAGCACTGCTATTCCAACATGTCAAGGAAACTCAGCCTCTGCCTCTACACCCTGTGTCGTGGGGAATGCCTCCTGTGAGCTGCACCCCTCTGCTATTCCCCGTCCTGATGTCCAGCTAAGGCAGCCAAAGCACCATACATCTTTATCTGATTCAGAAAACCTCCATAGCGCAGAAAGTAAACTCTCAAAAATGTACTGTGAACAAATCCTTTCCCACGAGTAGGTAAGAAAGCAGATGTTAAGTACTGAATTTTTATTGCAGTATTTCCATGTTTTAATCAGCCCCCTCAATTGCCGTTGTGTTCTCTCATTGTTTTCAATGGCGAGTTTCAGGAAGCCCAGGAAACATGTAGATGTGACTTTCAACTTTAAAACTGTTAAAATGTCGCTCCAATTGAGCGGTTACCATGGGCCCAAGTTTCCACATGATTTGCGCCTGATTTTTAGGAGCAACTGGTGGAGAACGGACTATCTTAGAAATCGCAATTCTCCACATTTTTTTTTCTGCAGTTCTAGTCAGGTAGAACAGTTCTACTTTGGAACAGAATTTTTTCTTCAAAAGGGGGCGTGTCCGGCCACTGACTCCTGATTTGAAAGTTTCCACAGTGAAAACGTACTCCAAACTAAAGTAGAATGGAGCCAGTGAAGATTTTTGTAGAACTGAAAAAACCTGTTCTACACATTAAAAAAATCAGGCGTAGGTTACAAATTAGGCGTCCAGAACGAGGTGGGGGTAGAGGGGGGGGGAAGGGAACTCATTAAATTCTACAATAAATCCTTATTTATACTTCTACAACTATTATACAAATAAATCCAACCTGAATAAACATTTATAAGCAAAGAAAAGATTAAATAAACCATCTTCCTACCTGTGTGAAAGTGCTTCAGGCAGACCTTTCGGAACCGAAGGCTGAACGGGCCGGCCCGAGACTTCGGGCAGGGCCCCTCCCCAGCACCAGATTTACAGGTAGGTGGCGTTGGGTTGGGTCGGGTCGGGGAGGTTCGGTTCGGGTCGGAGGGAGGGAGAGGGGGAGAGAGGGAGAGGGAGGGGGGGGAAGTCAGGTCGGATCCAGTCCGGGAGCGGGAGTCGGGTCGGGTCCAGTGGGGGGGGGGTCGGGTCAGGGAGCGGGAGCGCGGGTCAGGTCGGGTCCAGTCGGGGGGGCAGGGAGCGGGAACAG
Source organism: Pristiophorus japonicus (assembly GCF_044704955.1). Classification (NCBI taxonomy): domain Eukaryota; kingdom Metazoa; phylum Chordata; class Chondrichthyes; family Pristiophoridae; genus Pristiophorus; species Pristiophorus japonicus. Next base: position 172,534,494 of record NC_091978.1, on the reverse strand, counting down.
GAGCGCGGGTCCAGGCGGGGAGCGGGAACAGGAGTGCGGGTCGGGTCGGGTGCAGTCGGGGGGGGGTGGAGAGCGGGAACAGGAGCGCGGGTCGGGTCCAGTCGGGGGGGGGGCGGAGCGGGAACAGGAGCGCGGGTCGGGTCGGGTCCAGTCGGGTGGGGCGGGGAGCAGGAACAGGAGCGCGGGTCGGGTCGGGTCCAGTCAGGGGAGCGGGAACAGGAGCGCGGGTCGGGTCCAGTCGGGGGGGGGCGGGGAGCAGGAACAGGAGCTTGGGTGGGGTCCAGTCGGGGGGGAGGCAGAGCGGGAACAGGAGCGCGGGTCGGGTCCAGTCGGGGGGGGGGGGGAGCGGGAACAGGAGCGCGGGTCGGATCCAGTCGGGGGGCGGGGAGCGGGTGTCGGGTCTGGTCCGGAGGTGGGGGGGGGGGGGGGGGGAGCAGGTGTCGGGTCTGGTCCGGATGCGGGGGGGGGGGAGCGAGTGTCGGGTCTGGTCCGGAGGCAGGGTGGGGGGGGGGAAACGGGTGTCGGGTCTGGTCCGGAGGCGGGGGGGTGGGGGGGCGCGGGGAGCGGGTGTCGGGTCTGGTCGGGGCAGGGGGGGAAGCAGGAGCTGGCCATGGGAGGAGCCATATTCACGCAGCCCCAGTGAGGCCATTCGGCCAGGGCTAGGGGCTGCGTGCTTCGGGCCCCTCCCACACAGTTCGGCGCCTTGAGCTACTGCACTTGCGTGCCCACTGTAGCGCGCATGTGCAGAGGTCCCGGACGTCCAGGTCGGGACTGCGCCGTTCTAGGCGTGTGTGGAAATTTGGGCCCATTAAGTCAGAAATCTGAAATGGCAGCTAGAGGCAATTTGAAAAGTAGAATGAACAATATATTTCAAATTGCAGTGGTTAGAACCATAGAAGTTTACAGCACTGAAACAAGCCATTGTGTCCATGTTTGCTTTTAGCTACAGCAATCCAAAACTAATCTCACTGTTCAATTCTATCTCTATGGCTCTTTATCTTTCTCTGCTTCAAACATTTATCTAATTTCCCTTTAAATGATGCAGCAGTCTCTGCTTTAACCCACTCTGTGTGACAAAGCATTTCATGCTCCAACAACTCTCTCTATAATGACATTCCGTCCCACTCTGAGGCCTGGATTTTACTAACCGTGGCGCGTTCCGACTCCGCTGCCCGCACCATCCCGCTCTCTGAAATGAATTTCCTTTGATTGGGCTTGTTAAGCCTGCCCTGCATGTTTCCTGGCCAACTAGAGGAAGCAGGTCTCGTGTTGCCATTTCATGACACGTTATCAGCCGGTTTCCTTAAAGGGACCATGGCCACATTTGTCTTGATATTTGTGCTGTCAGTGTTCTTCAACATTGAGGCGCTTCTAACAATGACTGCACAATGGCTGCACCCAGCTTCTCCCATGGATTCTCCCACAGCACGCAGGGAGGTTCTCTTCCCTTCCCATGAGCGGAAGAGACCTCCCCAGGAGAACAACACAACCTGGTTGCGCATTCCAGAGAAGGGCACAAGCAGGGATGTGGTCAGGAGGACCTGGGTACAGAGCCGCAAACGTTTCAATGATTTCAGTAGATCAGGAAATGTTAGAACAAAGCCACGCTCAACCTTATCCTGCCATGCCTCTCATCACATCCCCATTACTCTGCCTTCCCTACCCTACTCCTGTACATCCTTACTCACACCAATTTACCTTGCACCTCCACCCATCCCTCTCTATCTATATTATCATATCCCTATCTTAGTGAGTTGCAGTGAATAGTGAAACATAATGGTAACCACCTGCAGTGGTGATGAGTGTGAAAGGTTTGGCTTGGGCTTTGTAGAGATGCTTTATGGTGTTGGTGCCAACCTGTCGCATCAGGGTGTACAGTGTCAAATTAAGTAAATCTGGCCATGATGAGGCCATCCCTGACCTCCTGGGCAGCAATGTGATTGGGTGCTTATGCCCTGTATCCAGCTCGGAGGGGCGACCGTTTTTTTTCTTGTGGAAACTTGGGCCCCTTATATTGGGCTCAATTTTGGCAGGAGTTGCTCCATATTTTTTTGGAGTAACTTGGTTTTTCTGGCGTAACTTAAAAATCCCCATTTTCCCCAATCAATTTGCACCAGCGTAATTGAGTTACGATTTTTTTAGGTTAGTTTTTTTCCTCAAAAGGTTGCCAGCCACCTACTCCAGTTCTGCCCATTTAGGCAACTTTGGTCAGCTAATAGTTACTCCATTTCTACTTAGGCCAGCATATGTGGCCACTTCAGAAAACCCTTGCGGAGAGTTAAAGAAATCGGTGCAGGTAGGTACATTGGAGGCCATTCGGCCTGGGATAGGGGAGGGAAGAGGAGAGGACCTACACTTAAACCAACCATGCCTTACCCTTAGTTTGCAAACATTGCTAACAATTCAATAAAAAATAAAAAATTGAAGTCCTACCTTCATCTTCAAACTCAGCCCGGGAAGGCAGCAGGCCGGCCGGTGCAGGAGCCCACTCGGCCTGGGCTAGGGGTGGGAGTGATTGAACTGGCCGGCATCGGGATTCAACGGAGAGGCTGCAAGGAAATCAATGGAGAGGCTGGGGGTTGGCAGGGGGGGAGGAAGGAAGGGAGCTGGCAAGCATTGGGGGCCACAGAGAGGAAGAGGCTGCAATTCAACGGAGAGGCCGGGGCATAGAGGGGGAGAGAGAGAGAGGAGAGGACAAAAGACCTTTGGGTGTGATCCATCCATATAGACCTTGGCGGGGGGAGTGGGGGATGGCGGGGGAGGGGGGGGAGAGAGAGCGAGAACTGCGAATCTGTGCTGCCTGCTTTCCTGCCATTTTGACCTTTGAAAGTTTAACTAAGTATGGAGGCAATACTGACAATGCCATACCTTTTGCAAGCGTTCTGCATCATTGTGTTACATAGGAGACAATTGATTAGAGCTCATGACATCAGGAACATCAGAGCCCGTAGGCTCCTGGGCAGGAGGCCTTACCCACCTCGGCAATTTCGAGTGAGGCGTTCGTACCTGCACCTGAGTGATGCAGAATGTGTCAGAAGGCTGCGTTTCCGCAGAGAAGTTGTCCGTGAGATCTGCGAGTTGCTGAGACCAGAAGCTACAGCTGAGAAGCGGCAGGTGGACTGCTTTGTCAGTTAAAGTGAAGGTTACAGCTACACTTTCATTCTATGCCTCCGGATCGTTTCAAGCTACAACTGGAGATGTGTGCGCCATCTCTCAACATGCAATACATGTCTCCATTCACCAGGTCACGGCTGCATTGTATGCGCGGAGGAATGACTTCATCAAGTTCCCAATGACCACCCAAGCAATCCATGACAGGGCTGTGGGGTTCTCAAGGATTGCTGGCTTCCCAAAGGTACAAGGCTGCATTGATTGTACCCACATCGCCCTGCGAGCACCTTTGGAGGATGCTGAGCTGCTCAGAACTAGAAAAGGCTTCCACTCCATTAATGTGCAGCTCGTGTGTGATAACATGCATCGCATCATGTCAATCGATGCAAGATACCCTGGCAGCACCCATGATGCGTTCATCCTATGCGACAGGGTTATATCTAACATGTTTGAGCAGCAGCCAGAAGGGCAGAGCTGGCTACTGGGAGACAAAGGGTACGGCCTCTCCACCTGGCTCATGATGTACCTATGCGTAACCTGGACAGAAGCTGACCATTAATACAACATGTCGCACATTACAATGCGCAGCATCATAGTGAGGACCATTGGCATCTTGAAATAGCATTTCCGATGCCTGGACCGTTCTGGAAGCTACTTGCAATACTCCCCTGAGATAGTTGGTCAGTTAACTGTTGTGTGCTGCATGCTGCATAACTTAGCCATCATGAGGCAGCAGGAGCTGGTCGTGGAAGACCCACCTGCGGTGAGAGTGGCTGATAATGATTTGGAAGATGCAGGTGACGAGCAGGAGGAGGAGGTGGTGGAGGAGGATGAGGAAACCATGCAAGTGCCTGAGGCCGGAGCACGACAGCGGAGGAGGGCGGGCCATCGTGCTCCTTTTACAATTGCTTGAGCCTTGCGCCAGCAGCTCATACTCGAACACTTTACTGATGCCTGAGGGCTCAGCGACAACTATTCTGCATGGACATGTTTATTTTTTGAAGCTGATCCGTAATGTTGTGTTGTGTTAATGGAACATGATTCAGTTTTAATGTAAAATATATTTTATTCAAAAGTTTACAGTGTAATAAAATTATTCTTGTATCAAACTTTACTTTAATATGACTTTTTAAGATCACTTATAAAGTTGTAAATTTACATAACTTACAAAACTTTCAATTTGAAAACAGTTACAACAGTAACATCAACAACAGCAGCAAAGAAAGGCTGCACCCATCTCTCATCCCCCTCAGTCTAACACCGCCCGCCATGCTTGGTCTTGGACTGTCCACCACCCCTGCCCGCAGGCAGTGGCGCAGTCATTTTGGGCTTGGTACCAAGCTTATTCTTTCTAACATCTCGGGTAATGTGCACTTACTGATATGCGGTTGGGGGGGAGGGAGGGGTCAGGTGTTAATGTGGAGGGCCCAGCTTGGGTCTCTTCAGAAGCTGGTGTGGGGATTGCAGTGGGAGTGGCAGTTGATTCTGTCAATGGGCGCATAGTCTGGGTGTGTTCCCTTATTGCAGCAGCTTAACTCACACATGCCCTCCCTCATGCACCCTGACAGTGTCTCAGTGGACTGAAACATTCCCTCCCTGATGGCCTGTGTCATTGCCAGTGTCATCCTTTCCACTACCTCTGACATTCCCTCCCTCATGGCCACTGCTGTGCTTTGCATTACCTCTGACATTCCCTCCCTCATGGACACTATTCCCTCACTGATGTTCCGGACATCGTTCCCATTTCCCGTGCCATTGCTGTTGCTTCTCCCGACAGTCACTCACCCCACTGATGGTGTCCAGCAGTGATCGCACTCAATGCCATGATTTGAACCACATCTGTTGCACCCTGCATTTCAGGAGAGCGTGGTTGATTTCTCCTTCCCTTCACCCTGGGACTGCCTTGCGGCATCCCAGTGGGAGGCGCAGGCTCGGACGGTGGGGCCCTGGGTGTTACTTGCTGCATCCCATTACTGGGACCCGCAACCTCGGATTGTGAGAAGCCATGGAATATCCCACCAGAACTCAAACCACTAGTCATGGAAGGAGCTCACACCTCCGATAACTGCACATGCTCGAAATTCAGTATATAAGTGGTCGCTTCATCCAGCTGACCCAACTCCCCCTCACCCCATGTTGGTCTGGAGGGTTGGCTTGGAAGATGTTCTCGTGCTCAGGCTCGTCCACGTTTGAATCATCATCTAGATCTTCAGGATTGGCATCAGGTTCTGCAAAATGTAACCAAACAGTCAGATGGTTAGCAGCAGAGGAGGGGGCAGGATGGGTGGGTGGCATGAGTAGGATCACACATAGCAGGCCAGGCAGCAGGTTGATTGGAAGGGCCACGATGAATTTTCATGACTTGCCCTCTCCCTCGATTGTGGGCCTAGCTTGTGCAGTACTGATTGTTTTTCTCCAGGTTGGACCCATCAAAGCAGTGACCCTCTCTTCCAAGGGTGTCAGTGCGTGCAGATTTGCCGGGCCTCCTCCTGTTCGATTTCTTTCCCTTTTGTTGTGGGACAATTTCTTCTGCAAAGATGAAAATGCAACTTTTTAGAGAGGGTGTCTTTCTGCTGGGTGGGACATATACAGCTGGTCACATTTACAATTGCATTGAATAAATGAAAATATTACTTACACTAACTACTTGACCAAGGTCCTGCCATTTCTTTTTACACTGGCTTCCAGATCGTTTGGTGTTCACCAATGCGCAGAAATCTTCTGCAACTTGGTTCCAGCGTTTCTTCATTTCTTTGTTTTATGTAAACATTATAACTGTGTAAGACTTGCCACCAGAAGGCGCACCTGTTGAAGACCCAAGGGTCACCTTCACATCTCATGCAAGGGAGTATAAAAGGTTATCTGCCATGCTGCTTAGGCACTCTGGAGTTATATTAAAGAGACTAAGGTCACATCAGTTTAAGCTCACAGTACTCAGTCTTGTGGAGTTATTCTAAACATAACACTTTGGGTGGCACTTTTGTGTGACCTCTGCTGGTATCCAGCTCCTGCCATCTGTTCTCAATGACATTAACTAGTATCTCCACTTCTTCCAGCAAGAAATTCTTTGTTCTTGGTGCACGTTGCTGTATTGCTGCAGCTGCTCTGAGACATTCACAGCACTTTTCCAATGCTCTAAGACACAGTGATTTTTCCAAACACACAGTCCTTATTTTGCATGCAGCAGTGATGTTTACAAATACAGCACTCCTTCTGGCACTTCTGCTAGCATGCAGCACTGATTTTACCAAACCGAGCACTGTTTCTAGAATTCAGCAAGTTATTTTCCTACCACAGCACTCCTTCTGGCACCAAAACACAAGCAGTTAGCTAGCTCTTTAAAAATGGCCGATTGCCAACTCTCAGTGCTACTGCTCATGCACGGACATCACCAGCGGACTCCACTGCGCATGTGCAGATGTGCCAGCACATTTTCCAGCGCAGAACGCAGGCTTCACCCCGACTCGACTGGCCACGCTGCGCGACTGCACTGAAGAGGCCGGACAGCGGCCAAAGTTGCAACATTTTTTTTCAGCCCACCTCAGAGCGTAGATAAGCGGCGCAACTCCGGTAAGTGCGCCGAAAAACGGGCTCGGCCAAAATTGAGGCCTTTTATAGGTAACCCGCCTGTCCGAGATAGTTGCGCGCAACCAGCTTAAAGTGCTGGAGTTAAACATAGCAATCATCAGGTTGGAGCCAGCTTCCCTGCACGCTCGCATTTTTGCCCGATTTAATTCCCCCACTCGCATGCAAACCCACATGATCCTCCAGGTTAAAACTCACCCCCCTCACACCCAAAAAAAACATTATTTGCGTAATTAGTGTCTGTCTTATAAATACTTTTGTTTTAGCCTGAGCTTAAATGATCTGACACTTTGGAAGCTGCTACCTTTTGGAGTAGACAGGAGAAAATGGTGGGCTTTCCATGTGGTATGTGGGATAATATACTGCAGTGGGAACTGCCTCTCTGCAATGAGAACTGTCATGTATGTAACCTTTATGTAACAACACTGCAATACTGTATATATGTAAGACATGCACATCTTGACCACAGGGGGTGAACTTGTGGGAGACACTCCTGACCTGGTCATCCAGGTATATAAAGGGAGGTCCCACACAGGGCCATCACTTCTTGGTCCTGTGAATAAAGGTTCAGGTCATGGAGTGACCTTGTTCATAGAATGTGCCTCGTGTGGATTTGTGGTATTGTGTAAGGACTTTACATTGGCGACGAGAAACAGGAATCAACGACTCCCGAGAATGGCCACCGGTAGCACAGAGGAATGGTACTGTGTTGGTGAGGACTGGGACGATTTCATTGAGAGGCTCCAGCAGAGTTTTGTCACGAAGGACTGGCTGGGAGACGCAGCGGCCGACAAAGGAAGGGCTCACCTGCTGACCAGCTGTGGACCTAAGACTTAGGCGCTCATGAAAGACCTGCTCGCACCCGAGAAGCCGGCGGACAAAACCTTTGAAGAGCTCAGCAACCTAATCGGTGAGCACTTCAAACCGGCGAGCAGCGTACACATGGCCCGACACAGATTCTATACCCACCGACGTCGGGAAGGACAGAGCATACCGGATTTTCGTTGCGGACCTCCGGTGCTTGGCCAGCCTCTAAGTTCACGCCTGCAGTGGGGAGATGCTAAGGGATTTCTTTATTGAGGGCATCGGTCATGCTGGGATTGTCAGAAAGCTAATTGAGACCAAGGACTTGACCTTGGAAGCGGCGGCGTTGATGGCTCAGACTTTTATGGCGGGGGTGGAGAAAACCAAGATAATATACGCGCGCAATTCTGCCGATGGATCAAGGAGTCAATATCATAAATGCGACACAGAGCCCCGCAGGCAGGCAAGGGCAGTTCGACACACCCCAGGCAGCAATAGACCCAAGAGTAAGTCTCCAACAGAGACAATGACAAGCTGAACGGACATTTATGCCCCCCCCCCCAGTGGACAATGCGGCCCGGGATGGGGCCATTGACAGCCACTAACCGGGTGCTCAAGAGCAGTCAAAGGGACAATCAGCGAGGAATGTCTTGTAACAGCTCTTTTGTTCACAACAATGGGAATCTCAATTCATGCTGGAGGTGTGGGGGCAGACATGCTGCCAGGCACTTGCAGGTTTCAGCAGTTCGTCTGCAGAAATTGTAACCTCAGTGGCCATTTAGCCAGAATGTGCAGAAAGCCTGTAACCAGGTTAATATACAAGGCGGATGAACCAGGTGAGGGGTCTGCGAGGCAGGATGACGCTTAGGGCAAATCAATGGACGCTGAAGTTCAGCGGGTTCATGTGGCAAACATTCACAGCTCATATACCAAAACCCCACCCATGATGATGAAAGCCCTATTAAACGGCATCCCTGTACGCATGGAGCTGGACACGGGGGCCAGCCAGTCACTCATGAGTATTCAACAATTCGAAAAGCTGTGGCCACTCAAAGCCAGCAGACCCAAACTAGAACGCATTGAGACGCAATTACGGACGTACACCCAAAAATTCATTCCAGTGCTAGGCAGTGCAATGTTGGCGGTCACACACAATGGATCGGTGAACCGGCTGCCGCTCTGGATTGTCCTGGGCAATGGTCCCGCACTGTTTGGGAGGAGCTGGTTAGCTGAGATGAACTGGAAATGGGGGGATGTGCACGCCATGTCATCTGTGGAGCGAAGTTCATGCTCACAGGACCTACAGCAATTTGAATCACTATTTCAACCTGGCGTCAGGACGTTCAAAGGTACCAAAGTAGTGATACGCATCACCCCGGACGCCAGACCAGTGCACCACAAAGCCAGAGCGGTGCCGTATGTGATGCGGGAGAAAATTGAAAGCGAGTTGGACCGGTTGCTGAGAGAGGGCATCATCTTGCCCGTTGAATTCAGCGACTGGGCGAGCCCCATTGTTCCCGTCCTAAAAGCGGATGGCTCGGTCAAGATCTGTGGCGACTACAAGGCCACTATCAACCGGGTGTCCCTACAAGACCAATACCCGCTCCCGAGAGCGGAGGACCTTTTTGCCACGCTGGCAGGCGGCAAGCTGTTCACCAAGTTGGACCTCACTTCAGCCTACATGACCCAAGAACTGGCCGACGAATCTAAACTACTGACCACCATCACCACGCACAAGGGACTGTTTGTTTACAACAGGTGTCCATTTGTCATTCAATCAGCGGCTGTGATTTTTCAAAGAAATATGGATAGCCTGCTCAAATCCATTCCCGGAACAATCGTATTTCAGGACGGCATCCTCATCACCGGTCGTGACACCGAGGAACACCTCCACAACCTGGAGGAGGTGCTACGCCGACTGGACCGGGTAAGCCTGCGACTCAAGAAGTCTAAATGTGTGTTTTTGGCTCCTGAGGTTGAGTTCCTGGGCAGGAGGGTTGCTGCAGATGGGATTCAGCCTACCGAATCCAAAACAGAGGCGATCCCCGTAAGAAATTGGTTCCGACGTGTGATGCATCGTCCTATGGGGTTGGGTGCGTGTTGCAGCAAGAAGAAGCTTGCAGGGAACATTAAGGCGGATTGCAAAAGTTTCTATAGGTATGTAAAGAGAAAAAGGTTAGTAAAGACAAACGTAGGTCCCCTGCAGTCAGAATCAGGGGAAGTCATAACGGGAACAAAGAAATGGCAGACCAATTGAACAAGTACTTTGGTTCGGTATTCACTAAGGAGGACACAGATCAAGACAAAAGCCCAAATTGCATCATGAAGGTTGAACTAAATAATCTTCGACATTAGTCCTTATGGAGGAAGATATTTGTTTGGTGTAGTTTTAACAATGTCGACACATGAGATTATGGGAATAGCAGCAAAATGATAAGTAAACAAAATAAAATGAAATTTTTATGCACATAAAGATAAATCTTTGTTCTTTGTTTTGAGTAACACAAACAGTTATGCAATAGTGTCTTTCAGCCTTCTTGCTGGTGAGCATGTTACAGGAAAACATAATCACTGAACCTGCTTTGTGATAACATGAATGACAAAACAATTGTTATATCCACTGGCTGGTTACCAAGGGTTTTCTAGAAAGGAGCATAGAGAACCAATCAGTTGCCTCAAAAGTGACAATTTAAAATATATTTATATTTTCTTATTAATGTGCTTTATCATCTTCGTGGTCTGCGAATATAGCAATAGCTGAATAATATACTGAACATGCTGAACCTCATAAGTTGGAAGACATTTAACCTTGTAAAATATCCATATAGATTTCTGTTTAGTGTGATTTGTTATCATGTTTTACATTTTTTTTCTTATTTTCTTCCAGTCTATTGATTCAACAAGTCTGGTGGTTATTATGTTGTATGATTTCCAAAATCGCAAATTCCAGCCAAGAAACATCTCTGAAGCAGAGGATGTAATACCAGAAGTTAGAAAAGTGGAAAAGTCCCTTTGGAAGTATGTAAAGTGAAAATTACTAAACTGTTTAACAGAATTGGTAATCAAGTTTATAAAATGATATTTCCTATTTATAATAGGAGAGTGTAACTCTATGGGTAAGTACTCCTATAGTGGGTACTTAGCCCTCAAATAGCCCCAGTCTTTTTTTTGTTGTTGCATAAAAGGACATTTTTTTAAAATCTTCCTTGGAGGACTGCATAAACCAGTGCTGCAAACTTTACATTCCCTTCAGCTGATGTTGGTGTGGTGACATGGCTAAGAAAGTTGAGGCTGGTGGAAACTATTGGGATATTCTTTCAACTCCATTAACTATTGACTAAACTTGTATTTAAAAAAAAAAGGAATATCCTATCTGGGTGTTGCTAATGCTGTGGAACTTGCGTCCCATGGAGATGTCCATAGCCTATCGCTTTCCAGGCCATCCATTTTGCTGTTTACTCCGGGAACTGGTCAGTGTACTGAGCTATCTTCTGGAGCCATTTCAATGCAGTTTTACTTTTTAATGCAAAACCTGCAACAGTGATCTGCAGATGAGCACTTGCCATCCACAGAGTTACTTTTTCTGTTTTAAAAACACATTCTTCATATGATCACATTAAAATGATTATGTTGCTTTTTGCACTGAAAATGCTTTTGGGGAAATGGGGTCAGGTTACAGCTGGGAGAGTGTAGTTTCAGGTATCTACCACTTTTTGTATTGATCCAAAAAGCTGGTTTGGTGACGGACGAGATTATCCATCTCTTGAATATGCTACATTTTTCTGAAAAGTGTATTATTTAAATTCCTTGCCAGTTACAATGCCATCTCTTTGAGGTTAAAAAATACAAGATAGTGGTATGGATACGTAAATAGTGTAATGCCGATTTTCACTTGAATGACTTCAAAATGGATAGTCACAGAGGCAGATGTCTTTCATTTTTTTTCAATAAAGTTCAAATCCATAGCAATTGTGCTGCTCTGTGACTTTAATTGTGGTTTCTTTTAAATTCTTTTGGTTAGTATTGATTTTTATTTAACTGAAAAAATTGCACCTTAAAGAGAAACAATTGACTAATTTAGACAGAATATACACCCTTTTTTGAAAGTTTTTGAATGTTGCCCATCCTGTTAGCTGGGAGTGCATTAATGTGTGGAAAAATACTGCATTCCTAGGATGAGCACAATTACTCCAGCTCAATCAGAAGTCCGATAATGTTCCATTGTAGTCTGTGTTAGAATAGGGATCTACAACTAATGAACCCTTAGATTACATATAGATTTCATTATGATTCCGAGAGATTTTCAACAAACTAAAGCTAACGATGTCTAATGTTTTGATTGGATAGTTGGCCCATTGTTACAAGTTTAGAGACCTGCCTTGGATATTCTCTTTGGTACAGCAGTATTGGCTATTCTTGTAAATGATCTGAACATCTTCCCTTTAGGGGTGTGCCCATTCAGCCCAATGCCTAGCTATATAATAGTGTAACCCAGGGGTGTCACAATATTATCCATTTTGTGATTTGAACTGAATATTTGTGTCTTTCCCACATGTGTTTCTTCAACAGAACAAGAAAATATTTGACAAGGTGAGGCCAAATATAGATTTGGGTGCTTTATTTCACACTGAGGGAACAAACAGAGCAACAATTATGATCGGGTTCAATTAGTTCCAACAGTGCAGCTTGTCTTTGAATAATCATACAAAATAATGAACATTTTATGCTTTCCCACATACGTGGGTCAATCCTAGTTGATGTAAACAGATGACCTCCTATTATTCTTGCATTCTCCTAACAAGCCTGGCCAAAATTTTCCCTTGTAACTTTCTGTTTCAGACCAGAGTACCACTTGGTTTACTTACTTCCTGGCCCAGCAAGAAGTTAGGGCTTGCTTCCTGTCCTTTCCTCCTGTTTAGACCTGTCCAGAAGAGTTGCTAATCCAGCTTCTGTGCGCCCCCGCCCCCCCCCCTCCGCTTCCATGAGAAACTGGCTTCATACAAAGCTCAATGGGATGGGACGTTTTGATTCCCTAATGGTTGAATGTTTGTTGGATGCCTGAGATAGGATGATAAGAACAGTAGGTCATTCAGCCCTTCAAGCCTGTTCCACCATTCAATTAGACCATGACTGATCTATATCTTAACTCCATTCACTCGCCTTGGCTCTATATCTTTTTAATACCCTTGGTTAGCAAAAATCTCAGATTCAAAATTATTAATGGAGCTAGCATCTACTGCTTTTTGTGGGAGAAAGTTCTACATTTCTATCACCCTTTGCATGAAGAAGTGTTTTCTAACTTCTCCCTTGAATGGCCTGGCTCTGATTTTAAGACCATGTCCCCTTGTACTAGAGTCCCCCAACAGCGGGAAAAGTTTCTCTCTACCCTATCAATTCCTTTCAAAGTCCTAAAAACCGCAATCCTATTACCCCTTAACCTTCTATATTTCAGGGAATACAAGCTTGGTTTATGTAATTTCTCCTCATAATCTAACTCTTCGAACCCTGGTAACATTCTAGTGAATCCATGCTGCACTCCCTTCAAGGCCAATATATCCTTTCTAAGATTCAGTGCCTAGAACTGCACACACTCCTCCAGATGTCATCTAACCAGGGCTTTGTATAGCTGTAGCAGAACTTCCTCTCCTTTATATTCTAGCCCTCTAGTTATAAAGGCTAACATTCCATTAGCCATTTTGATCATTTTAAACATCTTGATGTATACGATTTGATGTATTCCCTTTGTTTATAGTTTTAAAATGAAACTTGCTGCTGCTTGCTTGATGTTGGATTAAAAATTATGCAATCTCCATTGACTTAATATTTCATTTTAGTGATCCCATATACATGGACCCGTAAATCTCTTTGGATTTCCATTGTTTCTATGTTTCTATGTTTTTCACCATTTAAATAATACTCGGATCTAACCTTCTTTGGTCCGGAATGGATGATCTCACACTTAACCTGCCACAGTTTTGCCCACTCATTTAATCTATCAATGTTTCTTTGTGCGATAACAACTGCTCTATTATTTATCACCATGGATAACAGTATCAATGTCTGCTTTTAATACACGTTCTCCAAATGTTGCAACCTATGGCATCTCTTTTTAAATCTGTGCAAATCATTTTGTTTTAAAATCCAATAATTAATCTTTTCCAAATGTTTTCTATGGAAATATGGTCAAAAATGTGGCACCCATATTCCAATTTATAGCTTCCAAGAATTTTCATATCAACAACTTGGATTTATATTGTGCCTTCAGTGTTTTAAAAAAAAAAATGTCCCAAGCGCTTTAGTTATTTAAAGAAATAGTTGGTGAGTCAGGAATAGAGAGGTTATCTTGGTCAAAGAGATGTGATTTGAGATGATTATTAAAAGAAGAGAGAGATAGCGAGGCAGAGAGGTTTAGAGAGAGAATTCCAAAGAGTAGGACCCTGTTGGAGGAGGAAGGCTGTGCCATCAATGGTTAATGAAGGATGGGGTTGCACAAAAGGCCAGAGTCAGATAAATGGACAAAGGGAGAAGATGGTAATGGAAGAAATGCAGAGGTAGGCTGGGGTGAGGATGTGGAGGGATTTGAGGACATGAATTTTAAATTTAATGTAGAATGGGGTGATTGGCTCATAATCTGCACTGAGAGCGCTTTGAGACATCCGGTGGTCATGAAAGGCACTATATAAATGCAAATTTTTCTTTCTTTTAGAGGAGCTACATACTCAGTTAATACATGGTGGCTGTTTTAAGAGGACTCCTCTTGCCTTTTCATCAAGTCTGTTTGAAAACCAACGATGCATTCTCTTTGTTTATAGTTTTAAAACAAAACTTGCTGCTGCACTTGCTCGATGTCGGATTAAAAATGATGCAATCTCCATCGACTTAATTCTTCCTGAATCTGTGAGAAATCAAGAAAAACGAGCTTCTTCTTTGCCACTATATGCCTGGGTAAATGTGTTAAAGACCAGGTAATCAATTAAAATGCTCTCTTCTTCATTCATTATACTGTATAACGCAGATATAATTTGTTTTTCTGACGGGGAATTAATAGGAAACCGACCTAAACCTGCTACCAGTACTATACATCAAAAAGTGCACAGTAGTATCGAAAAGTGCTGTTAGTTGATGGCCATTAGATAACTACTGAATAGAAAAATAACACAGGCCCAGAAATTGCAGTTGCAGTCCTCCTGTGGGCGGACGCCTACGACCCAAATTTTTAAACGAAAATACCCGGTGATCCCAGAGGAACGTAGACTTGTGGTTCGAGGCCTCTATTCGCAATCCAGCGAAAGGGCTCACGCATACCAGGAACGTAAGTGCAACCTGGGATCACGTGGGCCTAGACCACCAATGAACATGGAGTATTCTCATTGATAATAATGGGTTTATACGAGCTCACATTACTATGAATGAGAATACCCCCAAAAAACAGAAACACAATTTAAAAAAAACACATCTCACATATATAAATTAATTGAAATTGAATTAAATTAAATGTTTCAGGAAGATTATTTTTTAATATATTTTAGTCGGGATAAAATAAACTTGCCTTAATGGACAGGGTTTTTAAATATAAAAATTAGTGATAACATTTAATTTTTCTATCTTTTTAAACTCTTATGCCTATATGCCTGCTTTTACCAGCTGTAAGAGTTTGAAAGACATTCATTGGGCAGGAGTTTGGCAAATAGCCTAAATCTCTGCCCCGTGAATGTCCTTCTCCTGGGAATGCGTGTGATCTGTTAAAAGACATTTTAACAGTTCGCAAATGCCGGTTCTCGGTGCATGCGCATCGCCGCCGAGAACCGGAACTTGCGAGGCCTCTTCAGGTGCATCCCGGAGAGATTGCAATTTATGGCCCAGTGTTTTTTGTGGCACCCTGAGCCTTAAGATTTACCTGACAGACAATAAAGTCATAGTTATTATAGAGCCAGTATTAATACTGCCCTGGATTACTTTTACTGATAGATTACATTTGTGTACAAATGTAAAATCAGAGATACAGTCTCAAATGTTCTGGTTGACACAACTGTATCGTACTTTATAAACTTTTGATTGGTAATAACTATTAACTAAAATCATATTGTGACTGGACAGCCTTGAAGATGTTACCAATTTACTAGAAAAGGAGGGCTTTACAAAAGTGAAATGTGCCCGTGAGCTTGAGGGGCTGTCTTTTTGTGAGGATCGACACTGCCAAGATGTGCTACTTTTTCCAACTCGGCTAACAGCTAAGCTTTATGACATGGATCTCGTTACCACTCACAAGATGGTAATCCAGGTAAGTAGCAGAATAGAAGGTACATCAGAATAGAAAGTAATGTACAATTCAATTTTTACTTCAAAAAGAATTTCCCGACTATATTTTAAACTATGTAAATCAGTATTTTTTGTTTTGTTCTTCTATATAAATACATGATGGTAATTTCAATTTCCATCCTTTCCCTCTAGGATAAAGGTCGAAGCCTTGCACCTCATTCAGTGAAGGTCTTAATGAACATGGATGATGATATCGTTGTTACTAATGCAGGTTCACGGCTGACTGTTGCCCATATGTCTGCTCTAATTAATCAGAGCACATCCAAAGTCTATGTTTGTGGGGTGAAGACAGAATTGCAACAAAGTGAACTGAGGAGCCTGTTTGAAAAAATGGGCTGTAAAAGTGCGTGATTAAATGGTTAACTGATCATTGTCCATATCATTTCATTAGTTCACAGATTAGAGGTTATTAGTTGTGTATATAGAAAAATGTCATTGCAAAACACCAATGTTTTAGTAGTAACCATCTTTCAAAGGGTCAACACAGCAGTTAGAAGTATTTGCATGAATGAACAGGTAAATTCAATGACCTTTTCAACTGACCAAGGTCATTTGTAGCTGAAATACAGGCTTCAAACAGAAATTGAATGTTTTTCTTTCGAGGCTTGAAAGAACTGACTTTGTGCATCTGACTATAAATTTGTCTAATAATATTGGATAATTTGAGAAACAGTTGAGCAATAAGAATATTTGTAATTTCAGTAGATATGGAAGAACATGAAATAATGGGAAACATAACTGTTAATTTTCAGGTAATGTTTCTGGTAATGCTTATTTACTGTTAGTGTTTTTAATAATTTTTTTCTAATACAAAAGAAATACACACAATATACATGCAAATTTGCAATATAATTGAAATAGTTAAAAATATAATTTGGGGGAACTGCATAGTGTAGTGGATTGAACATTGCCCTTTGACCTCTGTAACCTGGGTTCAAATCGACCTCTGTCTTATCGCATGAAAATCTCTGCTTGCTACAAAGGTCCGATGTGAAATAACTGGGCAGTGTCAATCCAGTTCTTGGGACATGGGCCCCACAGTACAAAACTAACTAATTTAACAATCTTACTCGGAGGCCACAAGGTGGCTGGCGTGAGAAGTGGAAAAGTATCACACTGCTATAATTGGGGTCAGGGCTGAGGCATATTGGAGCGATGTAGAGAGAGCTTAATTCTGAGAATGGTTGTGCTATATCTGTCCTGAGAGTGCTTGATGCTGTTACTGTTACCTTGACGAGCATGAAAATTTAAAAAGGGAAAAAAATGTATAATTTCAAGAATTAGTAATAAAATAAATTGTTGCTTGTAGGAAAGAGAGAAAATGTACAGTTTGCCTAGTCAAGTAAAAGTAGCCTCATAAATATGTCTTGTCTAATTGCTTTACAGACATAAAATTGATACCTCAGAGATTCATGGACATTGAGCCTATAGATCCACGTTTACAGAAGGTTAAAGTTATTCTGCTTGTGCCTCAGTGTTCAGCATCAGGCGTCAGCAATCCAGTGGAGTTTATTTTAAATGAACGCGGAGGTAAATTTAACCTATAAATTTTCTAAGTGGATATCACTGGGAAGGTATCATGCATTGGAGCATCCACATTCAGTTCAAAAGACTGGAGGGAAGCAGTTAAGAGCCCCCACTTCATTGAATTCCCAATTCCAGTCATGCTGAATAGGTAGGCACAGCATGGAGGCCAGGCAGGAAGAAAGGAAGCTAGGTGGGGTATGTCCCTTAGGTCATTCTTGCCTGCATAAAGCCAACTGGGCCTAAGCAATATTGACAATGTCTAAGAAGGGACTTAGAAGGGCAGGGGAAATAAAAGTGAGGGGGCGGAAATGGCTTCATGTCCTCAATGGAAGATAGTGGCCAGGAATTTCCTCAAAACTGCTCCTGCTCAAACGCTATAATTTCACCGGAAGTGTGGCGAAAACCCCATTTACGCGCATAAACGGGGGTTTCTGCTGCACTTCCAATGAATTTACGGAGGCAGAGCAACTCTGAGGAAATTCCTGCCCGATGTATTTTAATCAGAAAAACAAACTATTATTCCAGTATTTAATTTATGCTAAAAACAGATTTTGAATTATTTTGCTTGTCCCAGAGCACAGTCTAGGTTCAGCACTTTAGTGTAAATCCTGGCATGTTGAAAAAAGATCATCCCAAATTTTGCAGATTTATTTGATAGTGGTTCCTAATTATAATTTAGTTGATGTTGCGCAATTGTTTACTACAACTGACTGTTTAGAACCTGTAGCAATAATTCATTCATTTCTCTCGGCTGTATACATTTGAGTTGTCCCAAAAGGTACTAATTTTGACATTTTGGGATAGAAATTGCCCTCTGCCTGAAACGGGTGCACCCTCTGTTTTCAAAAGTTTTTCGCCGCAACCCATGCGGCGGAGATCCCGTCGGTATTCGGCACTTTGAAGTTTTTTTGATCGGGGCGGATGTTGTGGCGGACGTGGGGTTGAAGTGCCCTTGTAGCGGGTTGGCTGCCCTGATCAGTCATCAGTGCTGCATTGCTGACGTGTAACAACGTCCTTCCCCTTCAGTTAAAGGGGAAGGCCATGCGAACGCTGAATATTTTTCATATAGGTTCACTGGGCCACCAGGGAATGTTTCGACTGGGCCAGCGGCGTGTGCCAGTTTGCCTGTTGGTGGCCCGGCCGAACCCGGGGGGCATAATTGTCGGGCCGACCTGGCAGTTAGCCGACATAAAAATTAAAATGGCATCGCTGGCAGCGCCACCTCCCCTTTAAGGGCAGCCGCACTGACAGAAAAAACAGGGTATTTCCGCAAAAGGGCAATTTAATTTTGGGAAGGGATCACTGCCGATCATAAAGGGTTGCCGCATGCATGCGTGGCGGGAAAATGGGCGGAATGGTCCTGGATACCGCTCCGACCCTGGGGAAGGGCAATTTTGCAAATGGCGGCGCCTCCGTGGAGACTCGGCGGCCATTTTGCACCAACCCGTGGCCGCTGCATTCAGGCGGTCACAGGCCTTATAGAAAGGGGCAATTTTGGCTCCTTTGTTTAAAAAGTAAAGTTGAGCAGTTATCAGTAGCAGACTTGGCTTGCTTAGATTGAGTATTAAGCTTATTCAGGGTGCCAGGATTTCAACTTAGTTAAAATTTCAGTTAGAATTTTTAAATGGTTAGTTAAATTATATTAACTTAAACTTTCAATTGGGGTGGAACTGTAATGACAGCTTGCTGTATTTGTCCTGGAGTGTGATTGAGATCAAGCAGTCAGGGGGAAACTCTGTATTCATTCATTTATACACAAGTTCTTTATGTATTTTATTTGTAAGTTTTTTTTATATTATCTTCTATTTCTTTTTCTAGACACAACACTGCTACAAGAACTTTCTCAGGGAAAAGTCTCACAACAGAAACTCAAAATACTGGCCCAGAAACAAGCAGAGGAGCTGATGCATGCCATTAGATGTAAGTTTAAAAGAGTACAGAAAGTGAAATCAGAGTTAATCTCTCTGGGGATATTATTTGTGCGCTGTGTTAATAAAAACAGGCAGTAATGAATGAGAAGAGTTAATTTTTGTTAAGCTTTGCACATCAGAATCTATTGTAGCACCAGGTAAGACAAAATCCAGATAAGTGCACCTTTTCTAATTTATTTGTTTTGAAATTATTGCTATCTGTTTTAATAAAATATTTCAAACTAGTAGATCTCCCATGTCATATCTCACCGGTAGTCCAGGACCTGAAGTGCAGTTTCTGATGCCTACCATGGCCGTGTACTTAAATGCAACAACAGTTTGTCTCCCTCAATAAAAGTAAGTTTACTGAGGCAATATATTATATTATGTCACTAAAATGAGATTTTAAAATACTGCTATACATTACTGATGGTGTGAGATGCATGCTTCACTGAAGAATATCAGATATTCCTTGGCATTCTTCACAGTGAGTCAGAAAATAAGCTGTTTTATAACATTTACCATCAAAATGCTCTGGGAAGTGCACAGACTGCGTGATAAATGAAGGACTTTAATTTGTGCTAGACAGAACTCCCACTATTTAGAAAACTTGCCTAACGACCAAGCAACTTTATTCTTCCTTCTCAAAGCCTTTTCTCATTTTACCCTACCTCCCATGGTTGAATTGATGTATTTGCTTAAAGTGTAAGCGCTTATTTGAAAAAAAGAAAGACTTGCATTTATATAGCGCCTTTCATGACCATCGGACGACCCAAAGCGTTTTGCAGCCAATGAAGTACTTTTGAAGTGTAGTCACTGTTGTAATGTAGGAAACGCTGCAGCCAATTTGAGCACAGCAAACTCCCACAAACAGCAATGTAATAATGATCAGATAATCTGTAATAGTGATGTTGATTGAGGGATAAATATTGGCCAGGACTCTGGGGATAAACTCCCCTGCCCTTCTTCGAAATAGTGCCATGGGATCTTTTACGTCCACCTGGGAGAGCAGACGGGGCCTCGGTTTAACATCTCATCCGAAAGATGACGCCTCCGACAGTGCCGAACTCCCTCATTACTGCACTGGAGTGTCAACCTGGATTTTTCTGCTCAAGTCTCTGGAATGGGACTTGAACCCACAACCTTCTGACTCAGAGGTGAGGATGCTACCAACTGAGCCACAAATGAAAATGTTGTTTGTACTTTTCCTAATTTTTTTTTCATGATTATTTACATAATTTCCCCCACCCCCACCCAAATAGTCATGTTGGATTTTTAGTTCATGCTTAGACTATTGTTGGTGTAGCATTGTACCAAGGAGATTTTATCCCCCGTTGAATTTCCAGTAACCAGGACCTTGAACGGGTGGTCATTTACCTTGGTCCACTGACTGACTCAGATAGCAATTTCTGCATTTAGCATCAAAGTTCTTCATAACTATCTCCGTTCTTCTTGATGTAAACATTAGTCCCTCTCAGCAAGACAAAAGTAACCCCATCCTAAACACATTATAACATATTAAATAAAAATTCAAAGTTAACGGTTTAATACAATGAAAACAATTAAATCGGTTTTATTTTTTTCCTCGTGTTTCACTATTGCTTGTCAATTTCATTCCTGCTTATTGTAACACAGGCTGTCGTAGGAGTTTTAACTGCCTGGCCCAGTTAAAGGCTTCTTTTCTACCTGGTTGGCATGGTGCTCTTGATAAAAAGTACAACAATTATGAATATCGCTCCCCGTCTCTTCCTCTCTTTTTCTGTATCTCACAATGATGCTCACTCACTCACACACACAATTTGTCCACTGAACTGAAAATCCCCAGTACTTTGTGCTTTGGACTGAAGCAGAATTCAAGCCCAGGTCTCTGGTATGAGAACTTCTTGTATGGATATATAATATTAAATGTTAAATTTCAAGGGTGTGTTTAATCATTTAGTGTGAATTACTTGCCTTTTATGTCTTATTTTCTAAATGTTAAGTTATATAGCAACATATTAAGTCAGAAATCTGAAATGGCAGCTGGAGGCAATTTGAAAAGTAGAATGAACAATATATTTCAAATTGCAGTGGTTAGAACCATAGAAGTTTACAGCACTGAAACAAGCCATTGTGCCCATGTTTGCTTTTAGCTACAGCAATCCAAAACTAATCTCACTGTTCAATTCTATCTCTATGGCTCTTTATCTTTCTCTGCTTCAAACATTTATCTAATTTCCCTTTAAATGATGCAGCAGTCTCTGCTTTAACCCACTCTGTGTGGCAAAGCATTTCATGCTCCAACAACTCTCTCTATAATGACATTTCTGATAAACTCTTCCGTCCCACTCTAAGGCCTGGATTTTACTAACCGTGGCGCGTTCCGACTCCGCTGCTGGCACCATCCCGCTCTCTGAAATGAATTTCTCTTGATTGGGCTTGTTAAGCCTGCCCTGCATGTTTCCTGGCCAATTAGAGGAAGCAGGTCTCGTGATGCCATTTCATAACACGTTATCAGCCGGTTTCCTTAAAGGGACCATGGCCACATTTGTCTTGATATTTGTGCTGTCAGTATTCTTCAACATTGAGGCGCTTCAAACAATGACTGCACAATGGCTGCACCCAGCTTCTCCCATGGATTCTCCCACAGCACGCAGGGAGGTTCTCTTCCCTTCCCATGAGCGGAAGAGACCTCCCCAGGAGAACAACACAACCTGGTTGCGCATTCCAGAGAAGGGCACAAGCAGGGATGTGGTCAGGAGGACCTGGGTACAGAGCCGCAAACGTTTCAATGATTTCAATAGATCAGGAAATGTTAGAACAAAGCCACGCTCAACCTTATCCTGCCATGCCTCTCATCACATCCCCATTACTCTGCCTTCCCTACCCTACTCCTGTACATCCTTACTCACACCAATTTACCTTGCACCTCCACCCATCCCTCTCTATCTATATTATCATATCCCTATCTTAGTGAGTTGCAGTGAATAGTGAAACATAATGGTAACCACCTGCAGTGGTGATGAGTGTGAAAGGAATGGCTTGGGCTTTGTAGGGATGCTTTTTGGTGTGGGGTGGTGCCAACCTGTCGCATCAGGGTGTACAGTGTCAAATTAAGTAAATCTGGCCATGATGAGGCCATCCCTGACCTCCTGGGCAGCAATGTGATTGGGTGCTTATGCCCTGTATCCTGTGCAGCATCAGTTGATTGTGGAGAAGGTTGGTGGTGTAGTTGTTGGTACTGCTGGTGTTGGGGCTGATCGTGGTGGGATTCGGAGGTCCAAGGTAAGCTAGTATAAAGGCCACCCATGCTGATGGAATAGAAGGCAGGCGAAGTAGAGATGACAGAAGTGATCTGACAATGGTGAGGGAGATAATGAGGTCAGACTCTATGGAGACTTGTGTAAAGACTTGCAGCATGGTGAATCTGTTATGGAAATGCAGTGAGGAAGAGCTTGTGGCTGAGGGAAGATATCTCTAAGGTGGGAGCTTTTACTTCACATTTGAAGCTGTCAACTCAACAGCTGATTCAATGGCCACTGAACCCCGCCTCAGCTTGAGAGACGTGGTCCATAGCCAGCGTGGATCCCATGGGCAAGCTGTCAAATGCAAAAGGTCACCTGAAAATTATTCTTAAGTGGCTCTAAATAAGCCACTAATTACCTGAATTGGGTTCCCCACCACTGTGTGTCGGGTCTGCTCAATGCTGACAGACCCAACATTGGGTGGCCACAGGTTCACAGTCGTTCATCACCCCTTGTCAGCGACTCTCCAACCGGAGTTGTCTAATCACTCTATTAAAACCCTTCATAATTAAAAAAAAACTCTTATTAAATCTCCTCCATAGCTGTATTATGTATTTTAACCAAACAAAATAATGGAATTTCTTCTCTGCTACAGCCCCATTTGTTGTGACACCCTACAGATTTACGATCTGCACAAAACTCTTAATTATAGGGCAGCTCAGCACTTTGCTACTCCAACAGGTCTTTGAGGCTATTATGGAGTAGCATCACTGGAGGCTTGGTGATGGGTCTACAGCCAAATGCTCTTAGCTAAGACAGCTACCAAGATACTTGTGTGGGGAATTTTTTTTTTAAGTTTATTTTTTCTGCGGTCCAATATCTTTATCAAATGACAGCAACAGCTTTGATTTAGAGCATTTAAAAGTTGAGGCAGACTTACTGTGCACCAATTGCGGGTTTAAAGCTCTTTTTAAAAAGTCTACCTGTGATGTAATTACAATATTTATCACAAATTCTAAGTTTGTTGTATGGAATATACACAATTGTTGTAGTAGCAAACAATTAAAGAATTTGATTTTATTAAACTTTATTAAAGTAGATTACATTTGTTTCCTGTGCTTAAGATGAGAAAAGGTAACTCAAAGGGATGACCCCTTCAAATTATGGTACTTGAACATTCAAGGCAGTATTTATTGCTCATCCCTATTTTCCCTGAGGGCAGTCAGTCAACCACAGAAGTGATTGGAGTCATGGTTCGCTTGCCTGAATGGCATTAGTGAACCAGTTGCGTGCCAGCCCACACATTACCAATTTATTGAATTCAATTTCACAACTTTGGGTTTTGAACTTATAACATTTGGGTTGCTAGTCCACTACCATAATCACCAGGCTACCATACCCTATCAGTGGATCTGAAGATTGTCTTGGTAACAGTTCAAAAAGAAAGTTATTTTGTGTTTTTAAATAATAAATTGTGGTACTCAAACCAAGTTAGCAATAAATAGTGCAATTAGAAACTATTTTATTGCAAAATTTAGAAAGTAATGTTTAAAATACTAGTTTTGACTTTACAATAGAGAGCAACTTAATTTAATTTTTTTTTCTGTGTATAATTCATGTGTTTCCTCTCTGACTAAGCAAGAATTAAGATGTTTTGCTCTCCATCCTTTTTGAAAAGATTGGGATTACTGCACCAATATTCAAAACTCCATTTGTCCAAATAGCTATTATATTTATTTACTAAACATTAAATGACCAAAATGAGTTTCTTTCAGCTGTTATATTTAATGTCTTCAAGGCATTGTGACATTTTTATTGTATATCACTTTGAATGTGTCCATGTTCTGTAGCTGGAATTTCTGATAAGACACAAAAAGCCAATATAAATGACAAACTGCAGACTTTGGATCATTAATCAGGGTGCTTGAAATCAAATTCTTTGTTTGGTTCTTGTGTGTATAAACTGTTCCATTTTATCTTGTGTCTGCTCTTGATGGATGACAGTTGTTGCTGTTTGTATAGTATGGGGGGATAAAAACAAATTAATTTTCCATTTTGAGAGGAAAAATTTATGTCACAGATTTAACAACCTGATTATATCAGCACCAATAACAGAGCAAACTACAACAAAGAGAAGAGAAATCATTCTGGAGCTTGTGCTTGATAATGATTTTCACAGTACTGGGTTTTGTCCTTGGTTGTGCATTCACTACAACACCCTTCCTACATTTGGGCATCTTAAGGGGGGGAGAAATTCGGTCGTGCCTCATTTGGGGTGGTAACCCAGACAAAGCGGTAATTTTATCGTCTTGATTTTAGCTGCTCAGTTGTGCCAGAGATGTGGCATTATCGTGGCACATTGTGCAGTCATTATTAGCTGCATTGCTCAGCTACCTCCATTTAAGTGAAGCTCTCCCTTCTGAGCCGTCGCCGATGAATCATGGCACCGCCAACATTGGCAAGCTGCCTCCTATGTGGTTGCTGCTGGTCCTCGTCATGTTGCTGGAGATTCGGAGCGTCACCAGGCTCCTGTTTCTCTTTCTCCTCCTCCATTTCCCCCTCCTCCTCCTCCTGAGGTGGGCCTGCGATGCCCACTGGCAAGACCTGGGTCCTCATGATGGCCAAGTTGTGCAACATGCAGCACACCACAATGTGTAGTGAGACCTGTTAAGGGTAGTATTGAAGGCTGCCTCTGCAGCAGTTCAAGCATCAGAATGGCTACTTCAGCACCCATATTGCCTGCTCTATGATGTTGAGGGTAGCGGCACGGCTCTCATTGTGCTGCACTCCCAGTCGGTAACCTCTTGCGCTCCCATTAATGCCCCCTGTGGCCGCTAACTGAGGTGTTAGGCAACCGAAAATCCAGCCCAGAGTGTATTTAATTGTTTTAGCCACAACAGTGAGTTCAGGATGTTTCACGTGTTAAATTATCATTTGCTGGCCACACTGTTGCTGGTGAGGTTTGGATCTTTCACTGATGTCTGAGACAGCCCCTCTCTGTAGAATCATAGACTGGTTACAGCACAGAAGGAGGCCATCTGTGCTGGCTCTCTGCAAGAGCACTTCAATTCGTCCCACTCCCCTGCCCATTCCCCTTAGCCATGCGAATTTTGTTCCTTCAGGTATGTAACCAATTCCCTTTTGAAAGCCACGATTGAATCTGCCTCCACCATTCTTTCGGCCAGTGCATTGCATACCATAACCATTTGTTCCATAAAAAAAGTTTTTCCTCGTGTTACCTTTGGTTTTTCTGCCAATAGCCTTAAATCTGCGTTCTCTGGTTCTCGACCCTTCCGCCAGTGGGAACAGTTTTTCTCTATCTACTCTGCCCAGACCCCTCATAATTTTGAACACCTTTATCAAATCTCTCCTCCACCTTCTCTGCTGTAAGGAGAACAACTCCAGCTTCTCCAGTCCATCCATGTAACTGAAGTCCCTCATTCCTGGAACCATCCTTGTAAATCTTTTCTGCACCCTCTCTAAGGCCTTCACATCCTTCCTAAAGTTCGGTGTCCAGAATTGGACAAAATACTCCAGTTGAGGTTGGACCAGTGTTTTATAAAGGTTCATCATAACTTCCTTGCTTTTTGTACTCTATGCCTCTATTTATGAAGCTCAGGATACCAAATTCTTTTTTTAAACACTTTTTCAAACTGCCCTGCCACTATTAACGCTTTGTGCACATAGACCCCCAGGTTTCTCTGTTCATGCACCTCCTTTAGAATTGTACCCTTTAGTTTATATTGCTTCTCTGTGTTCTCCCTACCAAAATGTATCACTTTGCAATTTTCTGTGTTAAATTTCATCTGCCATGTGTCCGCCCATTCGACCAGCCTGTCTATGTCCTCTTGAAGTCTATCACTATCCTTCTCTCGGTTTACTATACTTCCAAGTTTTGTGTCATCTGCAAGTTTTGAAATTGTGCCCTTAACACCCAAGTCTAAGTCATTAATATATATCAAAAAAAGCTGGGTAACACAACTGCGTACTTTCCTCCAGTCCGAAAAACAACTGTTCACCACTACTATCTGTTTCCTGTCACTTAGCCAATTTCAGATCCATGCTGCCACTGTCCCTTTTATTCCATGGGCTTCAACTTTGCTGGCAAGCCTATTATGTGGCACTTTATCAAATGCATTTTGGAAGTCCATGTACACCACATCAACCGCATTGCCCCCATCAACCCTCTATTACCTCATGAAAAAACTCAATCAAATTAGTTAAACACGATTTGACTTTAACAAATCTGTGCTGGCTTTCCTTTAATTAATCCACATTTGTCCAAGTGACTCTCAATTTTGTCTCAGATTGTCATTTCTAAAAGCTTCCCCACTACCGAAGTTAAACTGACTAGCCTGTAGTTGCTGGGTTTATCCTCGCACACTTTTTTGAACAAGGGTGTAACATTTGCAATTCTCCAGTACTCTGGCACCATCCCGTATCTAAGGAGGGTTGAAAGATTATGGCCAATACCTCCGCAATTTCCACCTTTACTTCTCGCCGCATCCGAGGATGCATCCCATCCGGTCCTGGTGACTTATGTACTTTAGTGCAGCTAACCTTTCTAGTACCTCCTCTATCAATTTTTATTGCATCCAGTATCTCAACTACCTCCTCTTTCATTGTGACTTTGGCAGCATCATCTTCCTTGGTAAAGACCGATGCAAAGTACTCATTTAGTAGCTCCGCCATGCCCTCTGCCTCCATGCTTAGGTCTCCTTTTTGCTCCTCTTACTACCCCTTTACTATTTATATGGCTGTAGAAGACTTTTAGATTCCCTTTTATGTTCGCTGCCAATCTATTGGAATTGGAGTAAATACGCCACTGGCTGGAGTCATACCGAGCACAAAGGAAAATAGTTGTGGCGATTGGAGGTCAGTCATCTCAGCCTCAGAACATCACTGCAGGAGTTCCTCAGGGCAGGGTCCTAGGTCTAACCATCCTCAGCTGCTTCATCAATGAGCTTCCCTCCATCAGGTCAGAAGTGGGGCTGTTCGCTGATGACTGCACAATATTCAGTGCCATTCGCAACTCCTCAGATAATGGAGCAGTCTATGCCCGCATGCATTAAGTCCTGAACGACATTCAGACTTGGGCTGATAAGTGGCAATTAGCATTTGCGCCACACAAGTGTCAGGCAATCACTATCCCCAACAAGCGAGAATCTAACCACCATCCCTTGACATTCAACAGCATTATCATCACCTAATCCCCCACCTTGAGGTCACCATTGACCAGAAACTTAACTGGACCAGTCACGTAAATACTGTGGCAACAAGAGCAGGTCAGAGGCTGAGTATTTCTGCAGTGAGTGTCTCACCTCCTGACTCCTCACAGTCCTTCCACCATCTCATCATCATCATAGGCAGTTGCTCGGAATCGAGTAAGACTTGCTTCCACTTTTAACATGAGTTCTTAGGTGGTTGAACAGTCCAATACGAGAACCACAGACTCTGTCACAGGTGGGGCAGATAGTTGTTGAGGGAAGTGGTGGGTGGAACTGGTTTGCCGCACGTTCTTTCTGCTGCCTGTGCTTGTTTTCTGCATGTACTCGGTGATGAGACTTGAGGTGCTCAGCGCCCTCCCAGATGCACTTCCTCCACTTAGGGCGATCTCTGGCCAGGGACTCCCAGGTGTCCATGGGGGTGTTGCACTTTATCAGGGAGGCTTTGAGGGTGTCCTTGTAACGTTTCCTCTGCCCACCTTTGGCTTGTTTGTCGTGAAGGAGTTCTGAGTAGAGCGCTTGCTTTGGCAGTCTTGTGTCAGGCATGCGAACAGTGTGGCCTGCCCAGCGGAGCTGATCAAGTGTGGTCAGTGCTTCAATGCTGAGGATTTTGGCCTGGCTGATGTTGGTGCGTCTGTCCTCCCCGGGGATTTGTAGGATTTTGCGGATCCACCATCTACAAGGTACAAGTCAAGAGTGCGATGAACTACTCTCCACTTGTCTGGATGAGTTCAGCTCCAACAACGCTGAAGAAGCTCGACACTATCCAGGACAAAGCAGCCCACTTGAATGGTACCCCATCCACCATTTTAAACATTCACTTCCTCCATCACCAGCGCACCGTAGTTGCAGTGTGATGGGGTGCTACAAGATACACTGAAGCAACTTACCAAGGCTTCTTCGGCAGCACCTCCCATACCCATGACCTCGACCACCTAGAAGGACAAGGGCAGCAGGCGCATGGGAACACCACCACTTCTACGTTCCCCTCAAAGTCACAGCATCCTGACTTGGAAGTACAGGTGCAGCGCCTAAAATCTGGAACCCTCGGGACCGAGGCCGTTCTGGATTCTGGGCTTTTCCAGACTTTCGATTTGCTTTCTAATGTCACGAACCCGGAAACACCCGAGCCCTGGTTCAGGTATTTCCAGATTTTGGAATGTCAGAGGCGTGGGGGGGGGGGGGGATTACTACTGAGGAGATGTTCGGGCCATGCGGCCCCGCCAAGGAGGTCGTCGGGCGGGCCCCACTGAGGAGGTGTTTGGGGCAGGCCGGCGAGGAGGCCCCAAGGCAAGGGCAACGGCGGTCGAGCGAGCGGCAGTGAGGCCCGAGGTCGGCAGGTTCGTCGGGTCTGGATTTCAGAACATTTTAAGGATTACGGACGACCCTGCCACTGATCGGTCCGGAGTCTGGATTCCGGAATATTACGGAATTCTGAATTCTTGACGCTGCACCTGTATATCACCGTTCCTTCATTCTCGCTGGGTCAAAATCCTGGAACTCCATCCCTAACAGCACTGTGGGAGTACCTTCACCACACAGACTGCAGCGGTTCAAGAAGGCAACTCACCACCATCTTCTCAAGGGCAATTTGGAATGGGCAATAAATGCTGGCCTTGCCAGCGACACCCACATCCCATGAATGAATTTTTTAAAAACTCTCTTTGCCCCTCTTATTTCCTTTTTCACTTCCCCTCTGAACTTCCTATATTTAGCCTGGTTATCACTTTTATTCTCATCACTTTTATTCTCTCATATGCCCCCTTGTTCTGCTTCATCTTACTCTCTATCTCTTTGATCATCCAGGGAGCTCTGACTTTGGTTGCCCTACCTTTCCCCCTCGTGGGAATGTACCTTTACTGTACCCAAACCATCTCTTCTTTCATTGTTCATTTACAGTTTTGCCTGCCCCTTTGATACCAATTTATCCTTTCCAGATCCTTTCTCAACCCGCTGGCATTTGCCTTCCTCCAATTTATTTTTAATCTAGATTGCTCCTTGTCCTTTTCCATGGCTAATTTAAACCTTATGATACCATAATCACTGTTCCCTAAATGTTCCCCTTTTGACACTTGCTCCACTTGGCCCACCTTATTCCCCAGAACCAGATCCAGTAATGCTTCCTTCCTCATTGGGCCAGAAATGTACTAATCAAGAATCTTCTTCAGAACACACTTAAGAAAAATCTTTCCCCTCTCTGCACTTTAGACTTTTATTATCCCAGTCTTTATTAGGATAGTTGAAGTTCCCCATTATTACTACTGCAGAGTTCTTGCACCTCTCTGAAAGTTCCCTGCAAATTTGCTCCTCTATATCCTTCACACTACTTGGTAACCTATAGAATACACCTAGTAGTATAATGGCACTTCTATTGTTTCTTAACTCTAATCAAATAGATTCTGTCCTTGACCCCTCCAGGACATCCTCTCTCTCCATCACAGTAATATTCTCCTTAATTAATACTGACACCCCACTTGCTTTCTTTCCTGAATACCTTGGGGTCAAAATTCGGTTGCTACCGCCAGCTGATACCATCTAAGTGAGGCGGCAAAGGGACGTGAATAGCTGGCCGGCAGCGTAAGGCGTGGGTGCCACCTGATGGGAAATTTGATTGTCCTTTTTCAAGGTTGTAAATATTTGCTGCCCAGCAGACTACCGCTATGGAAATCATGATGTCAGTACGAGTGCAACGCCTCCTTGGCAGCGGTTTCGCCAAGTTCACTTTGCTGGCCTCACTTATTGGATGGCGGCGATGATGCCTGAAAAAGTTCGCGTTCACAAGGCGAGGAAATGAATCCGGGGCGTTATTTATAGGGTGTTGCAGTCAGCACACAGAGTTCGCGGTCCGTGCTGCGTTGGCTGCTCGCACAGTTCGAAGGTGCTGGCCCCTTGCGTCTACTGACCCCCAAGCTTCAGTACTAGCATCTCTGAGACGTTGTTGCCTTCACTATCGGATACATTTGGAACTAGCACATCGCTTTTACCTCTGCAAAGTTATGGGAGCAGTGATCGGACACCACGTCCTGTAGCGACGACTGCAAAGGCACCGGCTGCAGCGACAGCTTATGGCAAATGGATGCTCACCAGAGGAGAGACCCCAGACAAAGGGGAAGGAGGCCGTACAGTCGCAGTGTTTACCGTGTGCATTATTCTTATCTTGAGATGTCCAAGGAGCTGTACTTAAGAAGTCTGAGGTTCCGTGCTGCAGCTTTCCACCTTCTGCAGACAT
The DNA here is from genome assembly GCF_044704955.1 of Pristiophorus japonicus. Classification (NCBI taxonomy): domain Eukaryota; kingdom Metazoa; phylum Chordata; class Chondrichthyes; family Pristiophoridae; genus Pristiophorus; species Pristiophorus japonicus. The sequence goes on along the minus strand of NC_091978.1, from coordinate 172,503,560 downwards.
ACCTGGCAGCTGACAGCGAAGTCCTGCTGCTGATATCCGTGGCAGTGAAAGTGATAGCAGCCCTCAACTTCTATGCTGCTGGCTCCTTCCAGTCTCCTGTTGGTAATACATGCAACACCTCACAGTTTGCAGTACGTTGCTGCATTTGCCAGGTTACTGACTCTCTCTACAGCAAATGAATGGACTACATCAAGTTCAGCATGTCCAGCGAAGTCCTGGAAGAGCACTCCAGAGTAGTGGATGTCTCTATAGTTCAGGGGACCATCGATTGTATGCATGTGGCATTGCGGACCCTGCCTCACCTGGCCAACCTATTTACCTGGCCATCTGCTGAAGACATCTACCGCCACCCTCCAAGCCTCCGTGCATACAAATGGCAACATAAGATGTGACAAATGAAACCAGTTTTGATTTACAGAGAACACCATAATGTGTTGTAAAGAAGCACTAAAGGATGCGATCATCCACAGCATACAATAATTGAAACCAGTCCCCTTGAAACATTATCACCCACATCACGTGTAACTATTCACATTACGTCATCATGGAACAAAGACAGCATCTCTGGCCAGCATCACACAATTCTTTATTGGCTCATCCAAGTGCAACTATTTACATTCGAGCAAGGTCACCATTTCTGACCACTAGCACACACATTTTTACTGGCTCTTTCTCAGTGCTTTCCCACCCCTTCCCTTCTCCTCCTCCCAAGCCTATTGCTTCTCCTCAGTGGGGTCTCAGTAACTGCAGCAAGGCTGGTAGAAGGTCGCTGTGTTGCCACTACTGCCACACTGATGGCTTAGCAGGATGTTCCGCATGAGCTCGGGGCCCTGGAAGGGCTGGCTGCAGTTGCATCACCTCAGCATGGGCGGAAGCACTCTGGTGGATGGGTTGCAGAGAGCGGCAGGGGCAAGGGCGGAATGATGTCTTCCTGAGAGAGGACATCACGTTCCAGCAGGCCCAACATGCTGCTACTCCCCCGGGGCAGAGCTTCAGCATCTGGAACTATATGGCTGAGCACAGATTGCTGCCGTGCTTCACCAACGTTAGTTCCCCGTGCAACTGATGGGGCCCCAGACACGAAGGCAGTCGTCAGTGCCTGCATGGATTCAATATGGCTCTGCATCAGGGCAGACTGCGACTACAGCACACCACAGAGCTGATTGATGCCACCACACACTGACAACATGACAGTCTGCAAGCCTACCATAATGTCAGCCTGGTGCTCAATGGCTATTGCCACGTCAGCCATGGTTCGTGCTACCATGTCTGAGACCCTATGGCCACTTGAAGCATCTAACATCTGTTGGTATCTCGATGGGCTGCTGAGACACAAATGCAATCGTTGAGGCGGCCTCCACCACACTCAAAGCAAGTGCACGACACTCTCGGGCACTCTTGACACAACATCCAGCAGATCGCTGTGCATCTGCAATGACTGTCTTGCGAGATCCTCTAAGTCGGCCTCATCATCAGAGTGCTGCTGAGCATCACTCCGATGCGCACTCACCCGCTGCGGAGTTGGCCCCCTGATCTCCCCTCCCCTGTGGCGTTGATGCAGGCCACCGGGTCCCGGAGCATCACCCACCTCCATTTCCCTGACCACACTTTCCGACAAAAAGCTGCTGGCTCCGCTCTGTGAGGATGCTGGATCCTCTGTTGCGTCCAGAGAAGTGTCCTTTGCCTACTCGTCTTCTCCAGGCTCCTGTCCGTCTGAGTCATCATCTGAAAGCACAAAACCAGAGAAGAGTGGTACCCGCAGGGGAGGGGGCCAGGAGCTGCAAAGGCATTCAAGAATGGCAGTCTCATGGAAATAGCTGAAGGGTTGTGCCTAAGTGGCCTGCTGGACGCTGCAAAGGAACTCAACCTACCATCACTGACCCCAGGGGGGTTACCTCACCCACCGCCATGGCGCCAACTTGAATGCCCATCAGGGTCGAGGTGTATTCCTCGAATGGAGTCAAGTCCTGGAGTCCAGAGTCCCCTCCTGCAGTCCGCATCTGCTCCCTGTGGTTGTGGGCGAGCTTGTCCTGTGAGATTAAAGAGAACGTCTGAGTTAGTGCCTTTCTATCACTGTGTCTCAAATGCCTTACATAGTTTAGTAGATGTAACTGTATGAGAGTCTTCACACTTCCATTCGCTGCGTGGACTTGCTGTGGCAATGTTTGAATTAAAGGGCCAGGACCTAACAGGGAGGCTACCATCTTCGAGACTCCTATGAAGACTGAGGAGTTAACCACATCAGTGGTGAGTCTGCAGAACCGAGTAGCAAGGTTAACAGTGCATGCAGGCCCTTGCAGTGGGTGTGGCTTCAAATTGGAACCTTGCATCTGGCCTGACCCACATCGAGCATGGATGCCGAAACACTACATTGAGCAGAGAGTGCACAGTGAGCTCAGAGCTTTGCATAGTGATGGTTAAGATATTCGCCCTCACCAGCCGCATCATCGCGTTCCACTTTTTTCGACTTTGATTGGCTATCATGGCCACCGTGTCATTTGCAGAAATTTATTCTGCGATTTCGCCCCATTGCCGTCTCAGCTTGTGGTTGTGATCTCCTCCCAGCCTCTCTCATGAGTAACTCCTGCTACCTCCCCAGGACATCAAGGAGTGTATCCACGGCGTCGTCGGAGAACCGGTGGGCACGCTGGCGAGCTGCTACTGCTCGGCCTGCCATCCTCACCATCTGAGTAAGTGAGTAGGAAGCGAATATAACCACGAGGCGTTGAGGCGCCCAATCAACGTCTCAATGGAATCCAGGTGGCACCATTATGTGGCGCAGCTCCAAATGCTGCCCAATGCCTGGATGTTGAGGCCCTGCTGAACAGCCCACTCAATGTCGCTTACTGCCTCCAGGTAAGTGTGAAACTCTCATGATTTAACACTGTAAACCACTTTTCAGGCGGCAAAACGGAATTTCGCATTTTGCCGTTAAAAAATCATCTCAGCCGGTGACACTGCCTCAAAATCGTTGGTACCGAATTTTGACCCCTTTGTATCCAGGAATATTTAGTACCCAATCCTGCCCTTTTTTTGAGCCTGATCTCCATTATCACTTCAACATCATATTCCCATGTGGCTATTTGCACCTGCAGCTCACCAACCTTATTTATCATGCTTCGTGCGTTTACACATTATAAATGATTTTCAGCAGCTTTGCGACCGGGTTTTCGCTGCGATTTGACCCTCCGTGGCGAAAACCCGGTTGCAAAGCCTGGGCGGGATCCTCAGGTGCCTATTTGCGGTGGCGCTTCCAAATACCGCCAGGGAGAGGTGCGCCGATGTGCAACGACGTGGATTGCGTTTGCGACCGACTTTCGGCAATCTCCTGACCCTTACGCCGCGCCCAGAATAGTGACGGGTCAAACCTGTTGGTGCAGCCCTGCCAGCAGCGGTGAGTATCAAAACCTCCAAAAACGGTAAGTTAATCTTTTTATTTTTTCATTTTTTTGCAGTGATTAGATACTTACGAGTCTTGTAAATGTTTTTGGAATATTTTTTGGAATTTTATTCTCTTTTTTTCACCCTCCCAAGGCGCCCTCAAGCGCTCCCGGCCCCGGACTAAAGTTGCCAAAACTCGCAGTTTGCGCCGCGAATGCTTGTGCAATGCCTCTCTTACCAGACGTAAAGGCCGAAGTTCGGGCTAAAAACGGTAGCGTAGTGAAAATGGTAAGTTTCACGTAGTGCTACCATTTTCGCCAAAAAACCTCGAAAGGGGCTAGACTTTCCACTTCACATCGCCCATATATCGCCCAAAATGAACCTCTATCGCCCATTTTAGAAACATAAAATCATAGAAAATAGGTGCAGGAGTAGGCCATTCGGCCCTTCGAGCCTGCACCGCCATTCAATGAGTTCATGGCTGAACATGCAATTTCAGTACCCCATTCCTGCTTTCTCGCCATAAAACCTTGATTCCCCTAGTTGTAAGGACTACATCTAACTCCTTTTTGAATATATTTAGTGAATTAGCCTCAACAACTTTCTGTGGTAGAGAATTCCACAGGTTCACCACTCTCTGGGTGAAGAAGTTTCTCCTCATCTCGGTCCTAAATGGCTTACCCCTTATCCTTGGACTGTGACCCCTGGTTCTGGACTTCCCCAACATTGGGAACAATCTTCCTGCATCTAACCTGTCTAAACCCGTCCGAATTTAAACGTTTCTATGAGATCCCCCCTCATTCTTCTGAACTCCAGTGAATACAAGCCCAGTTGATCCAGTCTTTCTTGATATGTCAGTCCCGCCATCCCGGGAATCAGTCTGGTGAACCTTCGCTGTACTTCCTCAATAGCAAGAATGTCCTTCCTCAAGTTAGGAAACCAAAACTGTACACAATACTCCAAGTGTGGCCTCACCAAGGCCCTGTACAACTGTAGTAACACCTCCCTGCCCCTATACTCAAATCTCCTCGCTATGAAGGCCAACATGCCATTTGCTTTCTTAACCACCCCTGTATCTGCTTGCCATCCTTTAATGACTGATGTACCATGACACCCAGGTCTCGTTGCACCTCCCCTTTTCCTAATCTGTTACCATTCAGGTAATAGTCTGTCTCTCTGTTTTTACCACCAAAGTGGATAACCTCATATTTATCCACGTTATACTTCATCTGCCATGCATTTGCCCACTCACCTAACCTATCCAAGTCACTCTGCAGCCTCATAGCATCCTTCTCGCAGCTCACACTGCCACCCAACTTAGTGTCATCCACAAATTTGGAGATACTACATTTAATCTCCTCGTCTAAATCATGAATGTATAATGTAAACAGCTGGGGCCCCAGCACAGAACCTTGCGGTACCCCACTAGTCACTGCCTGCCATTCTGAAAAGTACCCATTTACTCCTACTCTTTGCTTCCTGTCTGACAACCAGTTCTCAATCACATCAGCACACTACCCCCAATCCCATGTGCTTTAACTTTGCACATTAATCTCTTGTGTGGGACCTTGTCGAAACCCTTCTGAAAGTCCAAATACACCACATCAACTGGTTCTCCCTTGTCCACTATACTGGAAACATCCTCAAAAAATTCCAGAAGATTTGTCAAGCATGATTCCCTTTCACAAATCCATGCTGACTTGGACCTATCATGTCACCTCTTTCCAAATGCGCTGCTATGACATCTTTAATAATTGATTCCATCATTTTACCCACTATCAATGTCAGGCGAACCGGTCTATAATTCCCTGTTTTCTCTCTCCCTCCATTTTTAAAAAGTGGTGTTACATTGGCTACCCTCCACTCCATAGGAACTGATCCAGAGTCTAAGGAATGTTGGAAAATGACTATCAATGCATCCGCTATTTCCAAGGGCACCTCCTTAAGTACTCTGGGATGCAAACCATCAGGCCCTGGGGATTTATCGGCCTTCAATCCCATCAATTTCCCCAACACAATTTCCCGACTAATAAGGATTTCCCTCAGTTCCTCCTTCTTACTAGACCCTCTGACCCCTTTTATATCCGGAAGGTTGTTTGTGTCCTCCTTAGCGAATACCGAACCAAAGTACTTGTTCAATTGGTCTGCCATTTCTTTGTTCCCCATTATGACTTCCCCTGATTCTGACTGCAGGGGACCTACGTTTGTCTTTACTAACCTTTTTCTCTTTACATATCTATAGAAGCTTTTGCAGTCCGTTTTAATGTTCCCTGCAAGCTTCCTCTCGTACTCTATTTTCCCTGCCCTAATCAAACCCTTTGTCCTCCTCTGCTGAATTCTAAATTTCTCCCAGTCCCTGGGTTCGCTGTTATTTCTGGCCAATTTGTATGCCAGTTCCTTGGCTTTAATACTATCCCTGATTTCCCTTGAAAGCCACGGTTGAGCCACCTTCCCTTTTTTATTTTTACGCCAGGCAGGGATTATTGTAGTTCATCCATGCGGTCTCTAAATGTCTACCATTGCCCATCCACTGTCAACCCCTTAAGTATCATTCGCCAATCTATCCTAGACAATTCACGCCTCATACTTTCAAAGTTACCCTTCTTTAAGTTCTGGACCATTGTCTCTGAATTAACTGTTTCATTCTCCATTCTAATGTAGAATTCCACCATATTATGGTCACTCCTCCCCAAGGGGCCTCGCACAATGAGATTGTTAATTAATCCTCTCTCATTACACAACACCCAGTCTAAGATGGCCTCCCCCCTAGTTGGTTCCTCGACATATTGGTCTAGAAAACCATCCCTTAAGCACTCCAGGAAATCCTCCTCCACCGTATTGTTTCCAGTTTGGTTAGCCCAATCTATATGCATATTAAAGTCACCCATGATAACTGCTGCACCTTTTTTGCATGCACCCCTAATTTCCTGTTTGATGCCCTCCCCAACATCACTACTACTGTTTGGAGGTCTGTATACAATTCCCACTAACGTTTTTTGCCCTTTGGTGTTCTGCAGCTCTAACTATATAGATTCCACATCATCCAAGCTAATGTCCTTCCTAACTATTGCATTAATCTCCTCTTTAACCAGCAATGCTACCCCACCTCCTTTTCCTTTTATTCTATTTTCTGACCAAAAAGTGGAAACTAGGTCAGCAACCTTGTCGGGAAATTAAGCCCCCAAGATTCGGCTCACATCGCTGAGGTAATCGCCCGCACATTGCCCATCCAACTTCCGGCACTTCGCCAGGCTGATCGCTCGCCGAGAATATCGCTGGATAATAGTTGCTTTTCTCGGGCCTTCGTCATCGAAATGGGCACTACGGACGCCATTTTGAATTTTGGAGGAAGGGAGATGGCAGCAAAAAAAGATATTTGTTCGTTATTTAAGGCTATTTTACAGATAGATCGACTCAGATTTATACTTATATTTCACTATACAATTGCAGCTTAATACATTGGGCATTTTTTTACTGAAAAGTGCATTTATAAACAAATGAAAAACATTATTGCTAGTGATGGAGCCTATGCTTTCTGTGCCATTATTCGTAACTGCTCACACGCTAGTTTCTGAAAGAATCATTTGAAGAGGTGGCAGAGTAATGCGTAAACAGAGACAGAGGAGGCGAGCATACAGCCAACGAAGGTACTTGGAAAAGCAATCTTACCTCAACTTGTCTGGAAACATGTGTCTTAGGAGGCTGCGCTTCCGGAAGGAGGTATCGATGAGATTTGCGAGCTCGTCAAGGGGGATTTGCAGCCTTCCCACACCATCAGAACCGCACTGTCCGTTGAGGTAAAGGTTACTGTAGCACTAGCCTTCAACGCGTCGGGATCCTTTCAGGCTTCAGCTGGCGACATCTGTCATATCTCTCAGCACGCCACCCATTGCTGCATTCGGCAGGTGACTGAAGCCCTTTACGCTCACAGAATCAACTTTATAAGCTTCTCTATGACTCGGGAGACACAGACCGGGAGGGCTTTCGGTTACTCCAGAATAGCAAACTTCCCCAAAGTGCAGGGAGCAATAGACTGCACCCACATCGTCCTGAAACCGCCTTTACAGAACGCGGAGGTGTTTCATAACAGAAAGGGATTCCACTCCCTAAATGTGCAGCTTGTTATTGACCACAGCCAACTCATTCTGATAATTAATGCTACATTTCCTGGCAGCATCCATGATGCGCACATCCTACGTGAGAGTGCTATCCCTGACCTGTTTGTCAATCAGCCAGTTGGATGCTGGGGGATAAGAGATATGGCCTTGCCAGCTGGCTGATGCCTCTACTGCATAATGTAGTCATGGTCCTATCCCCCCCCCCCAGAAGAACAGTACCCCGTGGGAGTTACGCGGCCGCAAAACTGTTGGGTCAGCAGCTGATAAAGGCACGCTTTGCATGAACTTACATTGGGGATTGTCGCATTTACATTTAGATTAACAATTACAATTACGTATACAAAAGTTGCATTTGCGTTGAGTAACGCTTTAGCCTTGCCTGCACTGGCCTGGCCTTTGTAGTGCAGCATTTGCATTAATGCTTAACTTATGTTATTACAAGAGAATAAAGATGTTAAATTATTCAAAATGCCTAAGTTAACTAACCTTATCAGCGAATGCACAACAATTGCTAAAATCATTAACAAAATTTATTGCAAACAGAATTCTTTTCAAACACCCTCCTCCCCACCCACCCCGCCCCCCCCCACCCAATTATGAACGAACATTTTTAACAATTTAACATACAATGAACAATGATCTCTCATCTCTATCTCTGTCTTCCTCCTCCTCTCTATCCTCCCTCTCTCTCTCTCTCTGCTCCTCCCTGTGCCTCTGCGCATGTGTGGATGACCCCTGACCTCCCCACACATGCGCAGAAGCTCCTTGCTAGGGAAGCTTTTGCCTTCCACACCGCTGGCCGTTCGGTGGGCGAACGTCACATCGCCGACATTTCGGATCGGCCATTTCACATCGCTGGCCTATCGCCGAGTGGAAAATCGCTCAAAAAAAAGAATGGCCGATGTTCCAGCGATCAGTAAGGCTGAGACATCATACGTCGCTGGAACTGGGCGATGGCCTGCAAAGTGGAAAGTCTAGCCCTATATATGGTTGGATTTTCGGCAGGTTTGCGACGGGTTTTTGCTGCGATTTGGCCCTCTGGCGAAAACCCGGTTGCAAAGCCCGGGCGGGATCCTCAGGTACCTGTTTGCGGTGGCGCTTCCAAGTACCACCAGGGAGAAGTGCGCCGACGTGCAACGACGCGGATTGCGTTTGCGACCGACTTTCGGCACTCTCCTGACCCGTACCACGCGCCCAGAATAGTGACGGGTGAAACCTGTCGGTGCAGCCCTGCCAGCAGCGCTAAGTATGAAAACCTGCAAAAAAGATAAGTTGATCTTTATATTTTTTCATTTTTTTGCAGCGATTAAATACTTACGGGTCTTGTCAATGTTTTTGGAATGTTTTTTGGAATTTTATTTTTCTTTTTTTCCCCCTCCCAAGGCCTCTCAGCGCTCCTGGCCCCGGACTAAAGTTGCCGAAACTTGCGGTTTGCACCGCGAATGCTTGTGCAACGCCTCCCTTACCAGACGTAAAGGCCAAAGTTCGGGCTAAAAACGGTAGCGCTGCGAAAACGGTAAGTTTCATGTATCGCTGCCGTTTTCGCCAAAAAACCCCGAAAGCTGAAAATCCGGCCCATACTGTAAACCTGACTTGGACCTCCTTGTATTCTCTGAGTCTGACCCCACCTACTACCGTACTATTTCCTACTCTAGTGCTGTCTATATCCCAATCCTTTGCACCATCTTTCTCCTTTTTAATGCTACATCCTGGTGCCCATCCCCCTGCAAAATTAGTTTAAACCCTCTCTAACAGCACTAGCAAACCCACCTATGAGGACATTGGAGCCGGCTCTATTGATTTGCAACCCATCCGACCTAGACAGGTCCCACCTCACCCAGAACCGGTCCCAATGTCCCAGGAATCTAAAACCCTCCCTCCTGCACCGTCTCTCCAGTCCCGCAGTCTGCTCTTTCCTCCAATTTCTATACTCACTAGCTCGAGGCACTGGGAATAATCCGAAGAATATTACCTTTGGGGTCCTGTTTTTTGATTTATTTCCTAGCTCCCTAAAATCTGCCTGCAGGACCTCATTAATAAAGTGACAGTGCTGGAGTGATAACACCATTTTGCAGAGTGTATTGAAACATTCATATTGACTGGCCTTAACAGACACAAAAGATTGTGAATTCAGCAGCAATAGTTCTTCTATGCCATTCCCCTGCATTCAACAAGTAGGCTGGCAACTCTCTGACAAGCTTGTTAAGCAAGTGTTGCTTCTTGAATGCGATGTTATATCATAATGTGCTCCTGCAATTGATTGATTTGTGTATAAGGAAACACAGAAGCTAGCATTAATTTAGTTGATGTTGTCAGGTTTGGAAAACATTTTGATTTCTATGGAGACACAAAGATGATGGAAGGTTGAAGATTGCTTTTGCAGTAGCAATTAGAATGGTGATTACAAGGATACATTTAGGAATTATTAAAATCTTAGAATAGACTGATGTACAGTGGAATGAGAGAATTTGTATTCCACTGTTATGACTTGTGTCTGTAAAACTTGTGTCTGCAAAACCTATCATTATACAAATCAACCAAAACAATATGGGCGGAATTTGTGGTCAGTGGCGAAGCAAAGGTGCTTGCCACTGGCCCCGAAGAAACTTGCCCACAGCGATCTCTGTACGAGAAGTTTGCCTTTTTCAATATGTAATTGATTTCAGCGTTCTATAGTGGAAATCCTTAGTGCGATGCTGCTGTGCCGTCAATAAACTGTCTCAGCAGTTAATCAAATTGCAGAATTCTCACAGACAGGAAACCAAGAAATGAGAAGCTGCTTTTATCTGGACTTTTAAAAAATGTTACAGATAGCGAAACAAAGATTAGGATTCTCACATGGGGATAAGCTAGAACCTGAAATATCATGAACAAACTTTAAACCAGTCCCCCCAACAGCAACAGTAACAAGAAGAACAATCAGAAAAACATGAACAACAATAACACCCCCCTCCCTACCTGCGGCCACGTTTCCCTCCACATCCTGGACCCCCTTCTCCCCCGCCCCCCCCCCCCCCACCCCTGCCATGTCCTAGCCCCATCCTCCCGTTTTGGTGCCCCGGTACCGAGACAACGTGGGCGGGCAACAGCAAGACTTCCTGCCATGATGGGGCACGATCGGCTGTTGGGGGGGTGGGGGGGTGTTGGAGGGGGAGACGAAGCACGGGCAGAATGAAGTGCTTCCTCCTGACTCGCTTGTGTGCTGGGGGTTGTGCTTCGATCGATCACGGCACCTTGGAGTGCAGCGCGAGCTCAACCAGCAACGCATACCGCAAGGCATTGGTGGCGGCGGTCTGTACACGCATCTCCTCCAGCGCCTGTTGCATTGCCTCCGCTTGAGCAGCAGACACCCGGGAAAATTCCCGCACGAACCACTGGAGGTGCTCACGATTTATCGCGACCGTCTCCTCGCATCGGGAGATCAAAGCCCTCTATCCAGTCGTCCATGCAGGCGAGTGCTGAACTCGCTGACCCGACCACCATGGGGTCGGTGTGCACACTATAACGCGCCTTGGCGTTGCCGGCTGCATGCCGCTTGGTCCCGGTGCCTCTTCAGTCGCAATAGCAACTTCTACAGTGGCCGCAGGTTCATCCCCCTCTGTGGCTTCCTCTATTTCTTCCTCCTCCTCCGGCTCGGCCGTATCCACCTCGTCCTGTGTGGCCTCCATTTGCGCCTCTGGTTGACCTTCAAAGCACAATTGAGCCTATTGAGCTTATTAGAACAGAAGGGTACACATTACCGACAAGACTTTACATATTAATGTATCATGTGGATTTAACTGCCTCAGAAAACCTGCCGCGGCTGCATCGGTTGCAGATGGACACAGGGGTTTATGGGGAGCGCACAGAGAAGGGGCCAGTTGGCCAGGTGACCTTCCTCTGTTCTTATTGCTTATGTTCTTATGTTGTCAACCTGAGAGTAGCACAAAGACTGCATTCATGACATGACATTACATCATCCGTACATTGCATTTTAATTAAATGATGTTACATTACTTTAAAACTGTTTCACACATTACTCATGTGACGCATGGGAGGGTCCCGCAACACCACGGGTGGTGGCCGAGCAACTGGTAGTCCCCACCAGTGCTGCTGCATGCTTCTCCAGCTCACTTAAAGTCTGCATGTAAGCAGTGCCCCCTCCGGTGCACCTCCGCTGCGCCCTGTTGTTAGATATCGTTTTCTGCAAACATGAAAATAGCATGGCATTTCATGGTAGTTTCATGGAAAGATAACGGCTTCAAACATTACAAGCAAATGAGATCCACAATTGATGCATGGTTATAACAAAGATCAGCGTGTTTTGGATCTACATTTGTATATATGTATATATGCGTCCAAAGTTTAATTCAATCCAGGAGATTTACTATTACAGTTTCAATTACAATCTTCATCAATGCAATATAACATCTGTACTTACTCTAGCTGATGCCACTTACTCTAGTTGTTCCAGCACTTCCGGCACTGGTCAGGCCCCCTCGCTTCCTGGGATGCCGAGGGGACGACGTCCGCAATCTCAGACCACAACTTCCTGTACGCCCGGGGTGAAGGTTTGCCCTGAGCACCCTGGGTAAGTTCTGCCCACTGGAGTGGACCTCCTCGACGAGGGCCTCGTTTGCCTCATCCGAAAATGGCTTTGCCCTTTTTCAGCTCCCATCCACGCTCTTGGATGATGATGATGATGACATCTCTACAATTTATTCAAATCTCCAACTCTCCAAAGGCAAAAAACACTTTATCCAAATCTCCAACGACAAAAAACTCCACAAGTCTCCTCCCTCCAACTCCAACAACTCTCTCCATCTCTTTTCTCTCCCACCACAATCGACCTTACTGCGCATGTGTGGATGACCCCTGACCTCCTGAAACGCGTGAAATGCTGTCAACCGGGGAAAAAAAATCACATGCGCAGAAGCTTGTTGCTCGGGAAGCTTTTGTCTTCCACAGCGCTGGCCATTCCTTGGGCGAGCGTCACATCGCTGACCTTTCACATCGCTGATCTTTTGCATCGCCCATTTGACATCACTGGCCTATCGCTGAGTGGAAAATCGCCATCCAAAAAATGGGCGATGAGCCAGCGATCGGTAAGGCTGGAACATCGCCCGTTTTTTGGATGATAGACAGCAAAGTAGAAAGTCTCGCCCTTTGTTTCTTGTCTGACAATCGAGTGCAGTGGAGAAAGGAATATTGGTTTAAGACTATGAAGAGGCGTAGGCGAGAACTTTTTCACCAAGTGCCTGTTAGAATTGTGGAATAAGTTACCAGGTAGCCTGAACTGGACAGTATAAATGGTTCTAAGAGAATTGTGTGCCTTTCTGGAAGGGGTTCAGAGATATAATGAGAAGTCAGGCAGGTGTTATTGATCAATGAAAAAGGGCAGATATGTTGGGCCGAATGGTCTTTTTCTCTCTTCTCTTTGCCAACACTCACATCTCACTCGCTCACTGTCAGCCGTGGTTCAGTAGGTAGCGCTCTCTCCACTGAATCAGAAGGTGTGGGTTCAAGTTCCACTCCAGAGACTTGAACACAGAAATCTAGGCTGACACTGCAGTGCAGTACAAAAGGGAGTGCTGCAATGTCTGAGGTGGTGCCATCTTTTGGATGAAACATTAAACCGAGGCCCCTCTCCGGTGCGCTCTCAGGTGGGTGTAAATGATCCCATTGCACTGTTTTGAAGAAGTGTAGAGGAGTTATCCTGGTGTCCTGGACATCACTTTAAAAAAAAAACCCAGATTATCTGGTCATTATCACATTGCTGTTCGTGGGAGCTTGCTGTGCACAAATTGACTGCCACATTTCCGACATTACAACAGTGACTACACTTCTAAAGTACTTCATTGGCTGTAAAGGGCTTTATATGTCCTGCGGTCGTGGAAGGCGCTATATAAATGCAAGTCTTTTTTTACACTCACAGCTGCTGCATTAAAACAATTGTTAATTAAATTTTGAGTGTTGGCAGCACTTGTTTTCCCATAATTCATGTGCTTTGCTTCAATGTAAACGGTGCCAGCAAGTAATAGAAATAGCTTCTTGCCAAATATTACCCACACTAATTTCTGATCTCCTATTTCAACAGAAAGAAAGAGTAAACATTGACTAGGCCCTTCCAAACAAAGAGCTCTTGCACTGCTCCTAGCTGCACTGAGTAGCAGCATTTGGAAAGATATAGAGATAGGCAGGCTGTAGCCTGCACCCTTCAAATCATGGTATAGCTGGATGTTTGAGCAGAGAAAAAGCAACAATTAGGATTAAAAACACCACTCAGAAGTTTTATGATAATTATAATCTGAGCTCATTCTCACTCCGTGCCATTAGAACCTCTACTATTTAAATCTGTTATTCGGGACAGAATGACTAGCATTTGGACAAATATGAGCTGATCAGAAAGAGGCAGCATGGAATTGTAAAGGGCAAGTAATTTCTAACGAACCTAGTTGAATTTTTTTGAGGAGATAACTAATGTGGTAGATAGGGGTCTTTGTGTAGCCTTATCGAATGTCTTCTGGAAATCTGTATAAATAAATCCATAGATACTCCCTTATCTACCACAGAAGTAAAATACTGCAGATGCTGGAAATAAAAATCTGAAATAAAAACAGAAAATGCTGGACATACTCATTAGATCAGGCAGCATCTGTGGAGACAAACAGAATTAACATTTGAGGTCGATCACTTTCATCGGGTAACTTACCTGGTTCTGACAAAACGTTATCGACCTGAAATGTTAATTCTGTTTCTCTCTCTAACACATGCTGTAGTATTTTGTGGTAGATAAGGGAGTGTCTATGGATTTATTTATATGGACGTCCAGAAGACAACGATAAGACTACATAAAGGAAAGAGACTGTTAATAAAAATGAGAGCGCATGGAATTGGAGGCAACCTATTAGTTGGGTAGGAGACAGAAAGTAGGGATAATGGTAAAGTGCAGGATGTGACTAGTGGTCTGCCCCAGGGGATCTGTACTGGGGCCTCAGCTTTTTACTATACTTAAGAACGTAAGAACATTAGAAGTAGCAGGAGTAGGCCACTTAGCCCCTCGATGAAGGAATAGAGAGCCGTATATCTAAGTTTGCTGATGACATTAAGTTAGGTAAATAATGCAGATGGGAGAAGAAAGTTGCAAAGAAAATTGATAGATTAGGTGAGTGGGCAAAATTGTGGCAGATGAAGTTTGATGTGGGAAAGTGTGAGGTCATCCACTTTAGACTTAAGAAATAGGGGGCCCAAGTTTCGGTGCGCGCCTAGAACGGCGCAGCCCCGACCTGGACGTCCGTTTTTCGCGCCACAAAGTGCGCCTAAAGAAAACTTACCTATTCTCTGGCTCCCTGCAGGTCGTTTGGAGCTCGGCGTAGCGCAGCACAAGCTGTGGGGGGCGGAGCCAGGTCCCTGCGCTGAAAACAGTGCCGGGACCTCTGCACAGGCGCGCTACAGTGGGCGGCGCAAGTGCAGTAGCTCCAGGCGCCCAAAACTGTGTGGGAGGGGCCCGAAGCACACAACCCCTAGCCCTGGCCGAATGGCCTCACTGGGGTTGCGTCGATAAGGCTCCTCCCATGCCCAGCTCCTGCTTCCTCCGGACCCGACCCGACTTGACTCCAGCTCCCGACCTTCCCCCCCCCCCCTTCGCTCCCGACCTTCCCCTCCGCCCCCGCCCCCCCCCCGACCGATCTCCGCCCCCCTCCCGAGCGATCTCCGACCGACCCTCCGCCCCGACCCGCACTCCCGACACCCCCAGACCCCGGACCCGACGCCACCTACCTGTTAATCCGGTAAGTCTAAACTCGAAGTCTTGGGCCCGGCCGGGCCCGGCCCGTTCAGCCTCCCTCTCCTTTCTTTCTCTCTCTTTCTCGCTCTCTCCCTTCTCTCTCTCTCTCTCTCTTTCCCCCCTCCCCTCCCTCCCTTCTCTTCCCCCCCTCCCCTCCCTCCCTTCTCTTCCCCCCCTCCCCTCCCTCCCTTCTCTTCCCCCCCTCCCCTCCCCTCCCTCCCTCCATTCTCTTCCCCCCCTCCCCTCCCTCCCTTCTCTTCACCCCACCCCTCCCCTCCCCTCCCCTCCCTCCTTTCTCTCTCCCCCCTCTCCCTTCCCCTCCTTTCTCACCCCGCCTCCCCTCCCTCCCTTCTCTCCCCTCCCTCCCTTCTCTCCCCTCCCTCCTCCCTCCCTCCCCCCCCTCTCCCCTCCCTCCCTCCCCCCCATCCCCTCCCTCCCTCCCCCTCTTCCCCCCACTCCACCCCCTCTTCCCCCCACTCCTCCACCCCCCTCCTCATCCTCCCCCTCCCCTCCACCCATCCTCCCCCTCCCCTCCACCCCTCGCTGTCAGAATCACAGACACTGACGGACAGAGAGTGAGAGAGACACACATACAGACAGTGAGATAGAGACACTATAGAGACACACGGGTGGGGGGCGTCCCAGCATGCTGTTGGAGGATTCCCAGTGCTGCAGTCAGTAAGTAGAAAATGTTTTGTTTTATTGATTTTTTTTAAATTAATTTTTTATTAATTTTTTTTGATTGATTTAATGGTTGATTTATTGATGTATTTATCATTTATTATTGATGATGACTCTTTTTTGTAAAATTGAAGTGTTTAATATTTGTAAACTTCCCTTTAAACCCCCCCCCCCCCCATTCCCTACGCCTGATTTGTAACCTATGCCTGATTTTCTAAGTGTAGACAAGGTTTTTCTGAGCGTACAAAAATCTACACTTACTCCATTCTAAGTTAGTTTGGAGTAAGTTTTCACTGCCTAAACTTTCAAAACGGGCGTAAGTGGCCGGACACGCCCCCTTTTGGAAAAAAAAATCTGTTCCAAACTGAAACTGTTCTAACTGACTAGAACTGGAGCAAACTAAATGCCGAGAATTGCAATTTCTAAGATGCTCCATTCTAAACCAGTTGCTCCAAAAAAACAGGAGCAACTCAGGCCGAAACTTGGCCCCATAGATCCGAGTATTTCCTAAATGGCGAGAAGCTAGGAACTTTGGATGAGCGGAGAGATTTAAGGGTCCAGATACAGAGATCACTAAAAGCTAGTGGACAAGTACAAAAAATAATTTAAAAGGCTAATGGAATGTTGGCCTTTATCTAAAGAGGTGGAAGTTATGTTACAGCTGTACACAGCTCTGGTTGGATCCCATCTGGAGTACTGCATTCTGTTCTGGACACCGCACTTCATAAAGGACATACTCGTCTTGTGGGGGTACAGCGCAGATTTGCCAGAATGATACCGAGGCTAAAAGGATTAAAAGATATTGGAATCTGGACTAAAATAAGTCATAAAAGAGCAGCTAGAGACCAAAAATATAATAAAAATAGTCAGCAAGGCTAAGTCATGCTTTAACTAACCTGATAGAATTCTTTGAAAAGGAAACGGAAAGAGTAGCCCAGGGTAATGCAGTAGATGTCATATACTTGGATTTTCAAAAGGCCTTTGAAAAGGTACCACATGGTGGGCTCATGACAAAGGTTAGGGCCTGTTGAGTCAGGGGACAAATAGCTGAATGGATAGCAAATTGGCTGAAAAAAATAGAAAGCAGAGAGTAGGGGTAAAGGGAAGTTATTCAGATTGGAGGAAGATAGAAAGTGCTGTTCCACAAGGATCAGTGCCAGATCGTTGATGACTTGGACTTGGGAACAAATATCTCTATCAAAATTTGTCGATTCCCCTCAAGTCCAAATAGCTAACACTGAGGATTACACAACATAATATAAGACCAGTTCCGTTGGGCGTGCCACATTGTTCGCATGCCCGACACAAGACTCCCAAAGCAAGCGCTCTACTTGGAACTTCTGCACGGCAAGCGACCCCCAGGTGGGCAGAGGAAACATTAAAATCTCCTTGATTAAATGCAACATCCTCACCAATACCTGGGAGTCCCTGGCCAAAGACCGCCCTAAGTAAATGAAAATCATCCGGGAGGGTGCTAATCACCTCGAGTCTCGTTGCCGAGAACATGCAAACAACAAGCGCAGGCAGCAGAAGGACCGTGCGGCAAACCAGACTCCCCACCCACCCTTTCCTCCAACGACTGTCTGTCCCACCTGTGACAGAGACTGTAGTTCCCATATTGGACTGTTCGGTCACCTGAGAACTCACTTTTAGAGTGGAAGCAAGACTTCCTTGATTTCGAGGGACTGCCTATGATGATGATGACAAGAAATTATTAGAAAACTCGCAGACTGGGCAGTTAAGTGGCAAATGGAATTTAACAAAGTCAGAGAAATAGAAACATCACCTACACCTTAGAAATAAAAAAAAAAGGGAATGGAGTGGAAGAGCAAAGGGATACTGGTGAACAAATCATTAAAAGCAATATCGCAAGTCAGCAAAGTAATTAAAAATGCACCAGGATTTATTTCTTAGGTTTAGAATTCAAAAGTAATGAGGTTAAGCTAAACATGTATAGGATGGGGGTCAGACCACACCTGGAATACTGTGCACACTTCTGGTCTCCATACTATAAAAAGGACATCAAAGCACTGGAGAAAGTGCGGAAGGATTTACAAGGATGGTACCTGAACTGAGAGATTACATCTATCGAGAAAGATTGAATATGTTAGGGCTTTTGTCTTCAGAAGAGAGAAGACTTACAGGTGACTTGGTAGAGATCTTTCAAATTTAAATGGGTTGGACAGGGTCGATGTGGAGAATCCAAAACTTGGAGCCAGAAATAGAAACATAGAAACATAGAAATTAGGTGCAGGAGCAGGCCATTCAGCCCTTCGAGCCTGCACCGCCATTCAATAAGATCAAGACTGATCATTCTACCTCAGTACCTCTTTCCTGCTTTCTCTCCATACCCCTTGATCCCTTTGGCATAAGGGCCATATCTAACTCCCTTTTGAATATATCTAACGAACTGGACTCGACAACTTTCTGCGGTAGAAAATTCCACAAATTAACCACTCTGAGTGAAGGAGTTTCTCCTCATCTCGGTCCTAAATGGCTTATCCCGTTTTCTTAGACTGTGACCTCTGGTTCTGGAGCTCCCCAGCAATGGGAACATTCTTCCTGCCTCTAACCTGTCCAATCCCATCAGAATTTTTGTATGTTTCTATGAGATCCCCTCTCTTTCTTCTAAACTCCAGTGGATACAAGCCCAGTCGATCCAGTCCCCCCTCATATGTCAGTCCTGCCATCCCGGGAATCAATCTGGTGAATCTTCACTGTACTCCCTCAATAGCAAGAACGTCCTTCCTCAGATTAGGGAACCAAAACTGAACACAATATTCCAGGTGTGGCCTCACCAAGGCTCTGTACAACTGCAGTAAGACCTCCCTGCTCCTACACTCAAATCCTCTAGCTATGAAGGCCAACATGCCATTTGCCTTCTTCACCGCCTGCTGTACCTGCATGCCAAACTTCAATGACTGATGTACCATGACACCCAGGCCTTGTTGCGCCTCCCCTTTTCCTAATCTGTCACCATTCAGATAATATTCCGTCTTCCTGTTTTTGCCACGAAAGTTGATAACCTCACATTTATCTACATTATACTGCATCTGCCATGCATTTGCCCACTCACCTAACCTGTCCAAGTCACCCTGCAGTGTCTCAGCATCCTCCTCACAGCTCACACCGCCACCCAGCTTGGTTTCATCTGCAAACTTGGAGATATTACATTTAATTCCTTCATCTAAATCATTGATGTATATTGTAAATAGCTGGGGTCCCAGCACTAAACCCTGCGGCACCCCACTGGTCACTGCCTGCCATTCTGAAAAGGACCCGTTTATTCCGACTCTCTGTTTCCTGTCTGCCAACCAGTTCTCTATCCACGTCAATACATTACCCCCAATACCATGTGCTTTAATTTTGTACACTAATCTCTTGTGTGAGAGCTTGTCAAAAGCCTTTTGAAAGTCCAAATACACCACATCCACTGGTTCTCCCTTGTCCACTCTACTAGTTACATCTTCAAAAAATTCTGGAAGATTTGTCAAGCATGATTTCCCTTTCATAAATCCATGCTGACTTGGACCGATCCTGTCATTGCTTTCCAAATGCGCTGTTCATCTTTAATAATTGATTCCAACATTTTCCCCACCACCGATTCAGGCTAACCGATCTATAATTCCCCATTTTCTCTCCTTTTTCAAAATAGTGGTGTTACATTAGCTATCCTCCAATCCATAGGAACTGATCCAGAGTCTATAGAATGTTGGAAAATGACCACCAATGCATCCACTATTTCTAGGGCCACTTCCTTAAGTACTCTGGGATGCAGCCTATCGGGCCCTGGGGATTTATCGGCCTTCAATCCCATCAATTTCCATAACACAATTTCCTGACTAATAAGGATTTCCTTCAGTTCCTCCTTTTGGCTACATGCTCGAACCCCTAGTATTTCCGGTCTGCCATTTCTTTGTTCCGCATTATAAATTCACCTGATTCTGTCTGCAAAGGACCAACGTTGGTCTTCACTAATCTTTTTCTCTTCACATATCTATCGAAGTTTTTGCAGTCAGTTTTTATGTTCCCTGCAAGCTTCCTCTCATACTTTATTTTCCCCCTCCTAATTAGACCCTTTGTTCTCCTCTGCTGAATTCTACATTTCTCCCAGTCCTCAGGTTTGCTGCTTTTTCTCGCCAATTTATATGCCTCTTCCTTGGATTTAACACGATCCCTAATTTACATAAGAACATAAGAACATAAGAATTAGGAACAGGAGTAGGCCATCTAGCCCCTCGAGCCTGCTCCGCCATTCAACAAATTCATGGCTGATCTGGCCGTGGACTCAGCTCCACTTACCCGCCCGCTCCCCATAACCCTTAATTCCCTTATTGGTTAAAAATCTATCTATCTGTGATTTGAATACATTCAATGAGCTAGCCTCAACTGCTTCCTTGGGCAGCGAATTCCACAGATTCACAATCCTCTGGGAGAAGAAATTCCTTCTCAACTCGGTTTTAATTTGGCTCCCCCGTATTTTGAGGCTGTGCCCCCTAGTTCTAGTCTCCCCGACCATTGGAAACAACCTCTCTGCCTCTATCTTGTCTATCCCCTTCATTATTTTAAATGTTTCTATAAGATCACCCCTCATCCTTCTGAACTCCAACGAATAAAGACCCAGTCTACTCAATCTATCATCATAAGGTAACCCCCTCATCTCCGGAATCAGCCGAGTGAATCGTCTCTGTACCCACTCCAAAGCTAGTATATCCTTCCTTAAGTAAGGTGACCAAAACTGCTTGCAGTACTCCAGGTGCGGCCTCACCAATACCCTGTACAGTTGCAGCAGGACCTCCCTGCTTTTGTACTCCATCCCTCTCGCAATGAAGGCCAACATTCTATTCGCCTTCCTGATTACCTGCTGCACCTTTCAAACTAACTTTTTGGGATTCATGCACAAGGACCCCCAGGTCCCTCTGCACCGCAGCATGTTGTAATTTCTCCCCATTCAAATAATATTCCCTTTTACTGTTCTTTTTTCCAAGGTGGATGACCTCATATTTTCCGACATTGTATTCCATCTGCCAAACCTTAGCCCATTCGCTTAACCTATCTAAATCTCTTTGCAGCCTCTCTGTGTCTTCTACACAACCCGCTTTCCCACTAATCTTTGTGTCATCTGCAAATTTTGTCCCTTCTTCCAGGTCATTTATGTATATTGTAAACAGTTGTGGTCCCAGCACCGATCCCTGTGGCACACCACTAACCACCGATTTCCAACCCGAAAAGGACCCATTTATCCCGACTCTCTACTTTCTGTTAGCCAGCCAATTCTCGATCCATGCTAATACATTTCCTCTGACTCCGCGTACTTTTATCTTCTGCAGTAACCTTTTGTGTGGCACCTTATCGAATGCCTTTTGGAAATCTAAATACACCACATCCATCGGTACACCTCTATCCACTATGCTCGTTATATCCTCAAAGAATTCCAGTAAATTAGTTAAACATGATTTCCCCTTCATGAATCCATGTTGCGTCTGCTTGATTGCACTATTCCTATCTAGATGTCCCGCTATTTCTTCCTTAATGATAGCTTCAAGCATTTTCCTCACTACAGATGTTAAACTAACCGGCCTATAGTTACCTGCCTTTTGTCTGCCCCCTTTTTTACACAGAGGCGTTAACCATGGTTGAGCTACCTTCCCCTTTTTATTTTTACTCCAGACAGGGATGTACAATTGTTGAAATTCATCCATGTAATCTATAAATGTCTGCCATTGCCTATCCACTGTCAACCCTTTAAGTATCACTTGCCAGTCTATCCTAGCCAATTCACATCTCATACCATCGAAGTTACCTTTCCTTAAGGTCAGGACCCTCGTCTCCGAATTAACACTATCACTCTCCATCTTAATAAAGAATTTTACCATATTATGGTCACTCTTCCCCAGAGGGCTTCGCACAACAAGATTGCTAATTAGTCCTCCCTCATTACACAACATTCAGCCTAGGATAGCCAGCTCTCTAGTTGGTTGCTCGATATATTTAATATTTATGAGATAGTTACTAATAATTCCAATAGGAAAATAAGAAGACATTTCTTTATTCGGGAGAGTGGTTAGAATGTGGAACTTGCTGCCACAGGAAGTGGTTGATGGAATGGGAGGAGACTTGTGTGCAGTATAAACACCAGCACATACTAACTAGTTGGGTCGAATGGCCTATTTCTATGCTGTATATTCTATATAAAATTATGAGGACCGGTTGAATAGACTAAGCTTGTATTCCCTTGAGTGTAGAAGATTATGGAGTTATCTAATTGAGGTGTTAAAGGATTTAATGGAGATGGAGTT
Organism: Pristiophorus japonicus; assembly: GCF_044704955.1. Lineage (NCBI taxonomy): Eukaryota > Metazoa > Chordata > Chondrichthyes > Pristiophoridae > Pristiophorus > Pristiophorus japonicus. The sequence continues at coordinate 172,481,316 of NC_091978.1, read as the reverse complement.
AAGATAGATCAGCCATGATCTAATTGAATAGCGGAACAAACTTGAGGGGCTGAATGACTTACTCTTGTTCATATGTTCCTACGACAGCTTTTCAATGCACTGCTAAGTATTTTTTTTATTTTGACCACATCTGAAGATTAAAATGGTCGTGGCAAGTTAAATGTTTGTACTTGTCAGGCTAATACAACAACAATAACTTGTATTTATATAAGCGCCTTTAATGTAGTAATCTGTTTCCTTTAAGATAATAAGATGCACATTATTAAATAGCTTGAGTCACTAGATGATGTAGTGTGCAAAAATTGGCTTGGGTGAGTAAACAGTATAAGCAAAGAAGAAAGGAGGACTTGCATTTATATAGCATCTTTCACGACCACCAGACGTCCTAAAGTGCTTTTACAGCCAAATAAATAGTTTTTGAGGTGTAGTACTGTTGTAATGTCGGAATCGCAGCAGCCAATTTGCACACAGCAAGCTCCAACAAACAGAAGTGTGATAATGACCAGATACTCTGTTTTAGTGATGATGATTCAGGATTAAATATTGGCTAGGACACTGGGGATAACATGCATGCTCTTCTTTGAAATATTGCCATGGGATCTTTTACGCCCACCTGAGACAGCAGAAGGGGCCTCGGTTTAACGTCCCATATGAAAGACAGCGGGGCTGAAATTCACCGTCCCTAAAAGGGACGGCTACCGCGGAGTTTGGGCAGTCGACCGAAAAAATCGATCGGTCGCTGTGGTCGGGTACTTTTCCCTCCCCGAGCCATATTCAGATCGGGGAGGATTTCTGCGGTGTTCACTTCCGCCGGAAACGGCACGGTGAAGCCGCAGTGAAGGAGGGTTTCCAGCAGAGAGGGAAGCGGCGTGCGTGCGGCTGGAAAGGGACTAGCACAGCGAAATTCATGGAGGAAAAGGTAGGACTTTTCCCGACAGTGCCCCCCGCGATGTTTTCCATGTGGTGCTCGAATGCGACACCGTTGGTAGGTAAAAAGTGTTATTACTTATTATTGTTTTTATTTCATTTTCCTTGGTCCGCTGTATTTATCTCTTGATATGGTTTCATTAATTATTATTGGTTTTTATTTCATTTTCCATAGTCCACTGTATTTATCTCTTGATATGGTTTCATTAATTATTATTGTTTTTATTTCATTTTCCATGGTCCACAGTATTTATCGCTTGATACAGTTTTATTAATTGTTTTGGTTCCATTAAACCTGCTGAGTGCTGCTCAGAGGTTTGCACATATCCCTGTACTTTTGTACAACTTTCAGGTCTGACTCTTTAGTGGCCTTCAGAGACCTGCTTGGCAGGATTCACTCTGAGGATGAGAGGAGTGTTGGCATGCAGGAGAAGGCATCGCAGTCAGCACCGTGCAGACAGCCAGTGGGCAAGGGAGGCAGCAGCCATGATTCGTTCATTCTGTGCCAGACCAGTGTGCCCGCAGTCTTCACTGGCCCAAATCAGGATTGCAGTTGGCTGCTTGGGGACAAGGGATATCCCCTGTGGCTGCTCACTCCTCTCCAGGGCAGCGCCAGAGCACGCATACAATGACGCTCATTGTGCCACCAGGTGCATTATCGAGCAGTGCATAGACATCCTTAAGCAGAGATTCCGGTGCCTGCACCGCTCTGGTGGCGCCTTGCATTACTCTTCTCAACGGGTCTCCATAATTGTTGTGGTCTCCTGCATGCTGCATAACCTGTCCATCATGAGGGGACAGCCGCTGGAGGTCAAACCAGCAGTACCACCTGAGGAGGAGGATCTCCATCGCCCCAGAGCTCGGAGGCGTCAACCCATCGCCACCCTGGAAGGGCCGGGTGCAGACTGGCCAGCACCCTCCTTGGAGGGTGCGTCCTAAAATATATGGAGGTGCCTGACACCTCCCCTGCAATCTCCCTCCATGCATTATGTACTGCCTGTCTGCCAGGTCTCCCCACGTCAGGAAGCAGTATTCTTCTTCTGTCCTCCACACTGTCCATCAGTGACTCCTGCTCAATATCAGTGAACCTGGTGGCTCTCCTTGCACCTCTTAGACCAGCCATCCTTCCAAACTCCTTCCTCCCTCAGGGCCTTGCTGCAAACCCTAGCAGTTGGCTCATTAGAAACCCTTACCTGAATGCTGAGTTTCTCAGAAGTGATAACGCTCAAATTAAGACAGTCACACCGCTGAAAAATCTACTATAGAAGGGTTCATTAGCACTGGAACCCAGTTGTTCACTTTTGGAGCTGAATATGGGGTATAAAATTTTGGTGCTAATGGCCACAAAAAGGTTGGGGGAGTACCAGCAATTTTGGGCCCAACACCTCCGACAGTGCAGCACTCCGTCAGCACTGCACTTAGTGCCAGCCGAGGTTTTTGTGCTCAAGTGTTTGGAGTGGGACTTGAATCCACAACCTCCTGACTCCGAGGCAAGGGTGCTACCAACTGGGCCATGGCTGACACAGCAGCAGCTCATATTGAAGGAATTTTTAGAAGTAATCAACTGTGATGAAGAATTGGAGAGGAAATCCACTAATCTAGCAAAAGGTGATAAAATAGATTAAGCAGTTTGTATTCAGTGCTGTCAGCAATGGCTATTGGGGAAAAGTTTAATGAAATGCATAAGTAATTATCACTGAGATGATTGATGCTATTGGATGTCTGACATTGAATGTTGTTGAATAGCTGCTCAGAGATCTAGATGAACCATCTTACCAAACAAAACAAAATCAAGTTCAATGGAGGAACATAGCTCCAGTGATGAGAGTGTTAAACCTAAAATTCATTTATCTTGCAGTCATCTTTGTCTGTTTGAAATGAATATTGATTTTTATGTAATTAAAGAAGGTATAAGCAGTCACCAGTTCAATCCTGTGAAAATTGTTACAGATGAAGAAATTTCTGACCGGATCTCTTCCCTCTCCTTCCCCCCACGCCTCCTGGACAGACACCTACCTGTGGTTGCGGCCTCTTATCCAGTGTTCCCCATGACTGAAGAAAAGCCTGTCAATCAGGCTGACTTCCAGGCGGGGAACCTGTCCATGATGTCACTCACATGCTGTGGAGTTAAAAGCTCCGCAGCTTATGGGGAAAATCGCACTGTACTGACCCCCCACTCCTCCCGCCCCTGGTGGGTCCAAACATAAAAATTACGGCCATGGTTTTTGAGATCTAATTTTTGTCCAGTTTTGATTTATGGAGAATGATCTTATCTTCTTCTTTTCACAATAGAATAGACAGCATAGCCATCCACTACACTTGCCCAGATTCAAATATAGCTACGGACACAATACTAAAATTATGAGAGCCGACTTTATTGGAAGTGGGGTCTACTGGAACCTAGAGCTAAGCATCTGAATGTTTTCTCTGGTCTAATTAAAATAAAGGAGACTCTATGCTGGTGTACTTGAGGCCAACTGTTGGTCACAGTCACAAAAGCAACAATAGCTTGCCTTTACATATCACCTTTAATGTTGAAAAATATCCCATCAGCTTCACAGAGGCATAATTTTTAAAAAATGGCTGCCCAGCCAAAGAATAAGATATTTGGAACAGTGGCCAGAAACTTTGTTAAACAGATGAATTTTAAGGATAGTCTTAAAAGAGAAGATGGGGTTAGGGAGAGAACGCTAGAGGCTGGGATCTAGGCAGTTAAAGGCACAACCGCAGTTGGTGGGGCAAAGGGAGGAGGGGATGCACAAAAGACTAGAGTCTGATGAATAGAGTACTGGGAGAGTGTATGACTGGAAGAAGTTACATAGATAGGGAAGGGTGAGACTATGAAGGGATTTAAATAAGAGAATGAAAATTTTAAATTGGAGGTGTTGTGGGACCATGAGCCAATGTAGGTTAGCGAGGGCAGGGATAATGGATGAGTAGTCGAGTCTCGAGGCAACCAAGGAAATGTTTGAGAGAGCTAAAGATGATGGCTTGTATCTTCCCAATGTTTAGACAGATGAAATTATGGATCATCCAATTCTGGATATTGGACAAGCAGTCTAACTGCACAGAGACAGAGAGAGGTGGTGAAGAGCTAGAGCCAGATATTATCAGCATACATGTGAAGCTGATGTCATATAGAAAGAAAGAAAGAAAGACTTACATTTGTATAATGCCTTTCACGACCACCGGACGTCTCAAAGCGCATTACAGCCAATGAAGTACTTTTGCAGTGTACTTACTGTTGTAATGTGGGAAATGCGGCTGGCAATTTGCACACACACACTCCCACAAACAGCAATGTGTTAATGACCAGATAAACTGTTTTTGTTATGCATATCTATAGATGATGTGGCCATGTAGAGGAGGAGAAGCAGGTGGAGATGTGTAGGCTGAAATTGAATAGGTAAAAATGGAACCAGGCAATAGCAGTCCAACAGAGCTCAAAAATGGAGGAGAGGTATTGCAGGAGGATGGTGCGGTTAACCTTGTCAAAGAGTGCAGAGAGGATGCTGAGTGATAATACACCACAATCACAGTCACAGACGATGCAATTGGTGACTTTGGTTAGGACTGTTTCAGTACTATGGCAGGGGCGGGAACTTGATTCGAGAGATTCAAACGTGAAGTTGCGGGAGAGTTGCATAACAATTTATGAGATGACAACATGTTCAGGGACTTTGGGGTGGCAAAGCTGGTTAGAGATGGGCGGTATGTTGCAAAGATAGTGAGGTCATAGGTGGTTTTTTTGAGGAGTGGTTGGAAGGGGTGGGAGTAGTATATGAGCAGAGGGAATGCGGTCAAGGGAGCTGGACTTGGGTCTCATGGACTGGATGATCTCAGAGGGCCAAAGGTAGGAGGAAATATGGACACTTCCTGGGACTTAAAGCTGCCAACACTATTTAATTGCCAGGAACTGATAAAGTCCCATTAGCAAGCCAGAAAGATTTTGTTTATAGGTAATAGGTCAGAACTTTTAGCTGGACACCTTCTGATGAATAATGTTTTAAAATTAATGTACGTGTCAGAAGCTTTGAATTTCATGACAGTGCTTTTCATGTTTCTTTAAAGCTTCTATTCTCTGAATTAATTTATGTTGCTGAGCCAAGGTTAGGAAGACAGTTGCACCCCAAGGACTAGACACCTCTGTAGTCTGCCTGGAAGGGAACTGGTAGGAAAACAGCATCATGATGACTAGCAGTAGATGGAGGAATATTGAAACGTGGATATGGAAAAGGATGGTATAGCTGGTTTGACCATAAGGCTTTGCTTTTTATTCCAGGTGGTATGGAGCAGATGTACAGGGAGGCTTCCTACTGTTTGGAAAGGAGAACAGTTATTAGTGGCTCTAATTAGAGGCCCCTGTATGATCTGGGACAGTGGAAAAAGTTTTTAAATTGTCATAGTCTTATGGGAGGCATGACATTATCTCATCAGTCCTCAAAACATTTTTTCCTGACTATAAGACATTCATATGTTTAAAGCTAATTTCTATTGAAGACAGTATCATCTTTTGTGAGGGGAGAAAGTGTGGTTAAGGAGACATAATGGGCTCAATTTTGGCCAGGAGTTGCTCGTTTTTTTTTTGGAGTAACTTGGTTTTTCTGGCGTAACTTAAAAATCCCCATTTTCCACAATCAATTTGCACCAGCGTGAGTTAGTTACGATTATTTTAGTTTCGTTTTTTTTCTCAAAAGGGGGCGTTACCAGCCACCTACACCAGTTCTGCCCATTTAGGCAACTTTGGTCAGCTAATAGTTACTCATTTCTACTTAGGCCAGTGTATGTGGCCACTTCAGAAAATTCTTGCGAAGAGTTAAAGAAATCGGCGCAGGTAGTTACATCGGAGGCAATTCGGCCTGGGATAGAGGCGGGAAACGGAGAGGACCTGTTTGCACCTAAACCAGCAAGCCTTACAAACCACCAAACCTTACAAACAAAAAGTAATAAGAATTCAATAAGAAATAAAAAATTGAACTAAGCCCTACCTTCATTTTCAACTCTGCCCGGGAAAGCAGTGGGCCGGCCGGTGCGGCGGGCCACTTGGGCAGGGCTAGTTCTCCTACCTGGATGATTTCTATCAGTTCTCCTGCCCGCCCGCCCCTAGCCCTGGCCGAGTGGCCTCCCGGTGCGATATAGATGTGTGCCAATTAATTCGGTTTTTCTTTTTTAACAATTGCTTCACCTGGTCACTTTATTAATCTGCTGAAGGATTAAAAGCTCATCTGTCTCAAAGGTTTTAAACAAGGAATGTATGAAAGTTCAGACTTCCAGTGTGATAGTGTGCCTTTGTTTTATTCTGTAAGCTACGAAAGGGCCAACTACTGGAATGACCCTGCACATCTGTGTGTGTATGTGTGAGAGTGAAGTGCTCACAGCTGAACTGCTTTCCCTGTGTGCGCGACATTTAGTGCAGCGTTACACTTGCGAGAAAATGCAAGATCATCCAGGCCGAGTGGCCTCCCGGTGCGATCGATTTCTTCAAAATTGCACCGGGAGGCCACTCGGCCTGGGGTAGGGGCGGGAACGATTCCAGTGGCTGGCATCGGATCCCACAGAGTGGCTGCAGCAAGATGTGGAGAGGCTGGAGGCGAGGAGCTACTGCACATGCGCGGACACTCCACTACGCATATGCAGACGTCCCGGCACAGTTTTTGGTGCAGGACGCTGGCTCCACTCCCGACTTGACTGGCCACGCTGCGCGACCACGGGAAGAGGCCGGACAGCGGCCAAAGTGGGAAGGAAATTTTTCACCATACTTCTGAACAGAGAAAAGCGGCGCAACTCCGGTAAGTGCGCCGAAAAACGGGCTGTGCCAAAATTGAGCCCAATATATGGTCAGGACATTTCTGTACTGATTGCTGGCTATGCTGGATCAGCAGAATAATAGCCAATTCTCCCTCTATGCAAGGCTGATTGCAGCAAGCAATACACCAGAAGATATTGAATAATTAAAAGGTATATAAAAATGTGGTACAATCAAATTCAATAACAAATAATCCCAGAGACGTGTATAAAAGTGCACTGATATCCATCGTGTTGTGTGGCTGTCAACAGTCAACAAGCTCCCCGCTGGAGTGGAGCTAAACTACAGAACCAGTGGGAACCTGTTCAACCTTCGCCGTCTCCAGGGCAGGTCCAAGACCACCCCAACCTCTCGTCGAGCTACAGTATGTGGACACTGCCTGTGTCTGCGCGCATAGAGGCTGAACTCCAGGACATAGTCGACATATTTACTGAGGTGTACGAAAGCATGGGACTTACGCTACACATCCATAAGACAAAGGTCCTCCACCACACTGGTTCAATGAAGAATGCAGAAGAGCATGCCAGGAGCAACACCAGGCAAACCTAAAAATGAGATGCCAACCTGGGGAAGCTGCAACACAGGACTACATGCATGTCAAACATCGGAAGCAGAATGCAATAGACAGAGCTAAGCGATCCAACAGCCAATGGATTAGATCAAAGCTCTGCAGTCCTGCCACATCCAGTCGTGAATGGCGGTGGTTAATTAAACAACTAACGGGAGGAGCAGGCTCTATGAATATCTCCATCCTCAATGATGGTGGAGACCAGCATGCGAGTGCAAAAAACCAGGCTGGATCATTAGTCCGGACCTCATGTTACCTGTCCAGTAACAGACCACTCTGCTACTGTTCCCGGTCATGGCTGATCTTTGACTTCAACTCCACTTTCCTGCCCGATCCCCATCCCTTGGTGTCCCTCAAGTCCAAATATCTATCGATCTCAGCCTTGAATATACTCAATGATTCAGCATCCACAACCCTTTGAGGTAGAGAATTCCAAAGATTGAATTCTGAGTGAAGAAATTCCTCTTATCTCAGTCTTAAATGGCCGACCCCTTATCCTGAGACTATGCCCCTAGTTCTAGACTCTCCAGCCAGGGGAAATAACCTCTCAGCATCTACCATGTCAATCCCTCTCAATCGTTTGGGCTAGAAATTGGGGCTATAACTTTTGAAGAAGCGCAAAAGTATAGCCAGGCGGAAACGTTTTTTTGCTCCCGGGAACGTCTGCTTTAGTGCGCCAAGACGGAAGTGAAATGCTAAATCAAGTGCTATCACTTCCCTTAGAATGTTACAGTGAGTGAGAGGAGAGCTAGCGGCAGAGCGCTGAACAATGTTCAATGCAGTGCTGCCGTCTTTGGAGGCTCCTTCCTACGTTTAAAAGGAAGTGTCAATGATGGATTCTATCACTATTCATGTTTTGTCTGTTGGGCCATGGGACCTGCGCTACGTGCATAGCAGCCCAAAGTATTCTAAGAGAGTGCAGGGATGAGGAATCACGGTGTGAAAAAAACTGAGGAGGCACCAGACTGGGAAGTGAAATAAATGTTGCCCTACCTGACCACCACTGCCATTAATTAGCACTCTCCAAGCGACCAGTCGAGGTGACAATGCATCCAGAAGTCCAGAACCAGGGGACATAGTCTTGGAATAAGGGGTAGGCCATTTAGGACTGAGATGAGGAGAAACTTCTTCACTCAGAGAGTTGTTAACCTGTGGAATTCCCTGCCGCAGAGAGTTGTTGATGCCAGTTCACTGGATATATTCAAGAGGGAGTTAGATATGGCTCTTATGGTTAAGGGGATCAAGGGGTATAGAGAGAAAGCAGGAAAGGGGTACTGAAGGAATGATCAGCCATGATCTTATTGAATGGCGGTGCAGGCTCGAAGGGCCGAATGGCCTACTCCTGCACCTATTTTTCTATGTTTCTATGCATCCTGCAGCTGCCATTGTTGACACCTGACGATGCTGCAGGGGGCGGGAGAAAATATCGCATCCAGGGTGCTGTGCACCGGATGATGTCACGATCTACGGGGCGCAAAAGAGCGAGGCAGTAAGTGTTAGCGCCAGCGTAAAACCGCCAGGAAAGTTTGCATGTGTCAGTGAATTCGCCGCGCCCATTCGGTAGCCCCTTAGTGCCCCGCTACCACCCCCCGCAGGTGCCAACGGGAGGCGCAAACCAGGCGGATTTCTCCCCCTTTATGGTTTCAATGAGATCACCTCTCATTCGTCTAAACTCCAGACAGTATTGGCCCAGTATGCTCACTCTATCCTCACAGGACAACCCTCACATCCCAGCAATCAATCTGGTGGACCTTTGTTGCACCGTCTCTAAGGCAAGTATATCCTTCCTCAGATAAGATCAAAACTGTGCATAGTACTCCAGGTATGGTCTCACCAAAGCCCTGTATAATTATAGAAAGACTTCCTTACTCTTATACTCCAACCCCCTTGCAATATAAGCCAATATGCGATTTGTCTTCCTAATTGCTTGCTGTAACTGCATGCTAACTTTGTGTTTCCTATACGAGGACACGCAAATCTCTCTGAACACCAACATTTAATAGTTTCTCACCATTTAAAATGATTCTGTTTTTCTATTCTTCCTACCAAAAAAAAAACTCACATTTTCTCACATTATACTCCACTTGTTTGTTGCCTTAGTGCCCACTCACTTAACCTGACTATATCCCTTTTCAAGCTCTTTGTATCCTCCTCACAGCTTACTTTCCCATCTAGCTTTGTATCATCAGCAAACGTGGATACATTGCGCTCAGTTCCTTCATCTAAGTCATTAATACAGATTGTAAATAGCTGAGGCCCAAGTACCGATTCTTGTGGCACTCCTCTACTCTGCCAATCAGACTACTTTCTGTTTTCTGTCTATTAACCAATCATAGAATCAAAGAAGTTTACAGCATGGAAGGAGGCCATTTCGGCCCATCATGTCCATGCCAGCCAACAAGAGGCTATCCAGCCTAATCCCACTTTCCAGCTCTAGGTTTGTAACCCTGCAGGTTACGGCACTTCAAGTGCACATCCAAGTACTTTTTTAAATATGGAGAGGGTTTCTGCCTCTACCACCCTTTCAGGCAGTGAGTTCCAGACCTCTACAACCCTCTGTGAAGAAATTTCCCCTCAAATCCCCTCTAAACCTTCTACCAATTACTTTCAATTTATCCTCCCTGGTTGTTGACCCCTCTGCTAAGAAAAATAGTCCCTTTCTATCTATTATATCTAGGCCCCTCATAATTTTATACACCTCAAATGAGGTCTCCCCTCAGCCTCCTCAGTTCCAAGAAAAACAAACCCAGCCTATCCAATCTGTCCTTATAGCTAAGATTTCCACTCCCGGCAACATCCTCGTAAATCTCCTCTGTACCCTCTCCAGTGCAATCACGTCTTTCCTGTAATGCAGTGACCAGAACTGCACGCAGTACTCCAGCTGTGACCTAACCAGTGTTTTATACAGTTCAAGCATAACTCTCCTGCTCTTATATTCTGTGCCTCGGCTAAAGGCAAGCATATTCCGTATGCCTTCTTAACCACTTTATCTACCTGGCCTGCTACCTTCAAGGTTCTGTGGACATGCACTCCCAGGTCCTTTTATACACTTCACTGTCCTACCATTTAATGTATATTCCCTTTCCTTGTTAGCCCTCCCAAAATGCATTACCTCACACTTCTCCGGATTAAATTCCATTTGCCACTGTTCTGCCCACCTGACCAGTTAATTGATATTTTCCTGCAGTCCGCAGCTTTTTTTGTCATTATCAACCAGACAGCATATTTTTGTATCATCTGCAAACTTCTTAATCATACCCCCTATATTCAAATCTAGATCATTGATGTATATCACAAAAAGCAAGGGACCCAGTACTGAGCCCTGTGGAACCCCACTGGAAACATTCTTCCAGTCACAAAAACACCCATCAACCATTATCCTTTGCTTCCTGCCTCTGAGCCAATTTTGGATCCAATTTGCCACTTTGCCTTGGATCCCATGGGCTTTTATTTCCCTATCCAGTTTTAAAATTTATTCATTCACGGGATGTGGGCATCACTAGCAATTATTTTCCATCCCTAATTGCCCTTGAGAAGATATGCCACATTCTTGAACTGCTGCAGTCCATCTTAGCAGTTTTTTTTTGATATGGTAGAGTGGTTTGCAGAGGGAATTTACAAGTCAACCACATTGCTGTGGGTCTGAAGTCGCATATAGGCCAGACCGGGTAAGGACGGTAGATTTCCTTCCCTAATGGACATTAGTGAACTAGTTTTTTTTTACAGCAATCCAGTAGTTTTATGGTTACCATTACTGATACTAGCTTTTTATTCTGAATTAACTGAATTTAAATTCCCCAACCACCATGGTGGGATTTGAACATGATATCGGATTATTAGTCCAGGCCAAATTACTAGTAACATAACCACTATGCTACCGTACCCACACTGCTAATATATTACTCCCAAGTCCATGAGCCCTTGTCTTGCATAGTAACCTTTTATGTGGCACCTTATCGAATACCTTTTGGAAATCCAAATATACTACATCTACTGGTTCCTCTTTATCTACCCACAATTTGTTGTATGATACTCTGTTCAACAGTATAGCTACTGTTTGGGGGCCTATAAACTACTTCCACCAGTGTTTTCTGACCCCCTTGTTATTTCTTATCTCCTTCTACTTCCTGATCTTCCGAGCCACTACAGTCCTTCTGTTATCCTTTATTATCAGGGCTACCCTGCCCCCCCCCCGCCCCCCACCACCACCTCCTTTTCCATTTTTCCTGTCTTTTTGAAATGTCAACTACCTTGGAATATTTAGTTCCCAACTTGGTCACCTTGTAACCATGTCTCTGTAATACCTATTAGATCAAATTCTCTATTTCATCTACCTTGCACTAATTCATCTATCTTGTTATGAATGCTTTGTGCATTCAAATAAAGAGCCTTTAATTTTAACGTTTTACCTATATGCCCTTCTTTCACCTTATTCACTTATGCACTTTTATCATTAAACTCTGACCCAACTTGTCACACTCTGCTTATCTTTACCCAAATCGCTACACTGCTCCAATACTTTGACTTTTTTCTTTAGATTTCTAAATTTCCCCTCACCTGACCCACCCTCCCCCACCCCTTTTTATTTGACATCCACCATACGGGACCTAAGTTTAACCTCCGACCATAAAGATAGTACTTCTGACAATGCAGCTCTTCCTTAATACAGCACTGGAATGTCAAACAATATAAACGTATTCTTTGTCAGTTAGGCAGTTGCTCCCAAAACAGTGTAACCTTTAAGATATTAGCATTTCTTTTGAACACTAAACTGGGTGGTGGTGTGAGCTGTGAGGAGGATGCTAAGAGGCTGCAGGGTGATTTGGACAGGTTGGGTGAGTGGGCAAATGCATGGCAGATGCAGTATAATGTGGATAAATGTGAGGTTATCCACTTTGGGGGCAGAAACACGAGGGCAAAGTATTATCTGAATGGTGGCAGATTAGGAAAAGGGGAGGTGCAACGAGACCTGGGTGTCATGGTTCATCAGTCATTGAAAGTTGGCATGCAGGTGCAGCAGGCGGTGAAGAAGGCAAATGGCATGTTAGCCTTCATAGCTAGGGGATTTGAGTATAGGAGCAGGGAGGTCTTACTGCAATTATACAGGGCCTTGGTGAGGCCTCACCTGGAATATTGTGTTCTGTTTTGGTCTCCTAATCTGAGGAAGGATGTTCTTGCTATTGAGGAAGTGCAGTGAAGGTTCACCAGACTGATTTCAGGGATGGCTGGACTGACATATGAGGAGAGACTGAATCAACTGGGCCTTTATACACTGGAGTTTAGAAGGATGAGAGGGGATCTCATAGAAACATATAAGATTCTGATGGGACGGGACAGGTTAGATGCGGGAGGAATGTTCCCGATGTTGGGGAAGTCCAGAACCAGAGGACACAGTCTTAGAATAAGGGGTAGGCCATTTAGGACTGAGATGGCCTACTCCTGCACCTATTTTCTATGTTGCTATGACTTTGCCTATTGAATGAGACTTATAAATGTACTGTATTGAAGAAACAAAATAAAGTATTACTTTGGTCTTTGCTCACTTTCCATTACGTTCACATTTATCTCCATGTTAACATTAAACTGTTATTCTTATCGTGAAAGCTGCATATTATGAAACTGATATAAATGATGAAAAACAAAATTGTAGCTATGGACTTTAGAGAACATTTAACCTTGATGGATATGGAGTCTGAGGCAACAAATATGTAATATTAAAATTGGTAATGATTTTGGCTAATTAGTTTTGTGATATCTTTTGTGAAACTAAGCTTCTGTATCTTTCAATAGTTCCCAAGGTCCAGGCCATCGTGTATTCCACATGCTCGGTTTACCCTGAGGAAAATGAGGATGTTGTGAAGCCAGTATTGGGAAAGAGAATAGAAGGAGCCAGAGCCCAACCTTACAGGTATATTATATACAAAATATCACTTGCATATGCACAAACAAAATTGCAACAAATCAAATATTATGCTAGAACAAAAATAATAATCTATATTTATTTCTAAATGCTTTGTTTTAAGATCATAAGACTTCATGTGGCATTTACAATTCCCCAACATAATATTCACTCACTTACAAAAATATTATATAAAGGACCATGGAAGGAACTGAGCTTGTGTAGCAAGTTTCTTTTAATATTTGTCACTATAATTGGTGATTTATTCAGACTTTTTAGAGACTATTTCTTGGTAAATATCTTGTGAAACATAAAGCCATGTTTGCAAACAGTACGAGAAAATATTTTAAACGAGTCCCATTTCAAATCTTGGGATTTCAGGCAAGGCTCTGCCTACAGCATGCATCTCATATATAAAATGGGCACAAGGAGCCCTGGGACCTGGCAGTTCAAGCAGTATGGACAATTGCCCGGGTATGTCCCAGCAACAAAAAGCAGGACAAATCTAACCTGGCCAATTACCTTCTTATTAGCCTACTTCCAATCATCATAGTGATGAAAGTCAACAATACTGCCATCAAGTTACACCTGATTACCAGTAACCTGCTCACAGATGTTCAGTTTGGGTTCTGCCAGAACCATTTACTCTAATTCCAGACCTTACCTCAGCCTTAATCCAGAAATGGACATGAGCCAAATGGCAGACGTGAGAATAACTGCCTGTGACATGACAGTATTTGGCCAAGTATGGCACCAAAGAGCTCTAGTAAAATTGAGATTATTGGTGTCAAAGAAAAAATCTTCCAGTGTTTTGAGTTGTATCTTAAAATACTCTCCCTCAAGTACCTTACCACTGCATTTTCTGATTCCCAACTACCTAGCCTTTGGCCTATCCAGCCTTTGGCCTACCTAGCCTTTGGCCTACAATTCTTCATGCTATCTCTGCAGCTCATCATCATAGGCAGTCCCTCGAAGCGAGGATGACTTGCTTCCACGCCAAAAAGGGATGAGTTCACAGGTGTTTCAATGTTCCAGATCCCAAACTAATATTCCAGATCCCGAACTACATCTTGAAGGGTGGAAGATGCCTGTGCGTGGATTTTTTTAATGTGTGGTGGACGTTGCACATCAGCCACCACACGGGCTTGACAGAGCTAAGTCTTGGTCTTAGAAGAATGAGAGGTAATCTTATTGAAACATATAAGATCCTGAGGGGGCTTGACAGGGTAGATGCAGAGAGGATGTTTCCCCTCATGGGGGAATCTAGAACTAGGGGAATAAGGGATCGCCCATTTAAAATAGAAATGAGGAGGAATTTCTTCTCTGAGAGTTGTGAACCTTTGGAATTCTCTACCCCAGAGAGCTGTGGAGGCTGGGTCTTTGAATAAATTTAAGGTGGAGATGGACAGATTTTTGAATGATAAGGGAGTCGAGGGTTATGGGAAGCGGGCGGGGAAGTGGAGTTGAAGCCAGGATCAGATTAACCATGATCTTGTTGAATGGCAGAGCAGGATCGAGGGGCCAAATGGCCTACTCCTGCTCCCAGTTCTTATTTTCTTATGTTCTTTGATGCCCTTCTGCCTACTAAAATCATTACACTATCTCACTCTAGTCATTCCCCTGGTGTACCCCTCATCTCTGCTCCCTTTAGTCCAAGGGACGCAGTCTTGAACGTCTTAGGCAGACAACTGGTCTAATCATTCATCACCAAATTTGGCTAGATCATATAAAGCACTACCGGGCCCTGCTCCCCATCACTAAAACTGCCCGCTATTCTAAGATCCTCCAGGATGGCAAAAATAACACCAGGCTTCTTTTCTTCACCACTAACCGTCTTCTCAAATCACCCTCCCCTGCCTCCTTCTCCCTTGCCTAGATGTGAGAAGTTCATGGACTTCTTTGTTAAAAATATCACCAATATCACCAATATTCATTCAACTGCTTCTGCTTTCAATTCCCTCCCTTCCCCTAGCCTACCAGACCTTACTTCCTCTCTGTTTTCATCCTGTCCTAACTCTAAATTTGCATATTTCTCTAATTTCTCTCCCATCTCCCCATTGCCCTTTCAAAGCTCATCTTCCCAAACTGACCACCTGCTCTCGACCCTATTCCTACTAAATTGCTGACAACGTAACTTTCCTTCCTGGCTCCCATGTTGGCGGATATTGTTAATAGTTCTCTGTCCTCAGGTATTGTTCGCCTTTCCTTCAAATTTGCCATCATCACCCCTCTCCTCAAAAAAACAGCACTCTACCACCCATCTCCTTCCTCCCTTTCCTCTCCAAAGTTCTTCAATGTGTTGTCACCTCCCAAATCTGTGCCCATCTTTCCCAGAACTCATTGTTTGAATCCCTCCAATCTGGCTTCCGCCCCTGCCACAGTACTGAAACTGCTTTTACCAAGGTCACTAATGAAATACGAATTTACTGCGACAAAGGTAATCTATCCCTTCTCGTCTTTCTGGACCTGCCTGCAGCCTTTGACACAGTTGACCGCAAAATTCTTCTCCTACGCCTCTCCACCGTCGCCCTGCAAGATGGGACTGCACTTGCCTGGTTTCATTCCTACCTTTCCAGCTGTAACCATAGTATCACATGCAATGGCTTCTCTTCCTGATCCCGCACTGTCACTTCTGGTTGTCCCCAAAGGATCGATCCTTGGCCCCCTCCTATTTCTCATCTATATGCAGCCCCTCAGTGACATCATCTGGCAATACAACGTGAGTTTTCACATGTACACTGATTTTACCCAGCTCTACCTCTCTTCCACCTCTCTCAAACCCTCCACCATCTCTATATTATCAGACTCATTGTCCAACATCCAACACTGGATGAGTAGAAATTTCCTCCAATTAAATATCAGGAACACCGAAGCCACAAATTTTGTTCCCGTTCCACTGAATCGATCTCTCTCCCCGGCAACTGTCTAAGGCTGACTAAATGTTTGCAACCTTAGTGTCATATTTGATCACAAATTGAGCTTCTGACCTCTTATCCGTTCTATCGCTAGGACAACCCATTTCCACCTTTGTAATATCGCCAGTCTGCACTCTTACCTCAACTTATCTGCTGCTGAAACCCTCATCCATGCGTTTATCACCTCTAGACCATTCCAATGCACTCCTGGCCAGTCTCCCTAGTTCTACCCTTCGTAAACTTGAGGTCATCCAAAACTCTACTGCCCGTGTGCTAACTTGCACCAAGTCCCATTCATCCTGTGTTGGTTCCCAGTTAAGCAACATCTGTCTTTTAAAATTCTCATCCTTGTTTTCAAATCCCTCCATGGCCTCGCCCTTGCTTATCTCTAATCTCCTCCACCCCTATAATCACCCTAGACCTCTGCACTCCGCCTATTCTCGCCTTTTGAATATCCCTGATTTTAAATGCTCCACCATTGGCGTTCGTGCCTTAAGCTGCCTATATCCTAAGCTCTGGAATTTCCTCATTAAATCGCTCTACTTCTCTTTCCTCCTTCAAGACACTCCTTAACACCTACCACTTAGACCAAATTTTTGGTGTCAATTTTTTTTTTCAAAACACTCCTATGAAGTGCCTTGGGACATTTTATTATGTTAAAGGTGCTATATAAATATAAGTTGTTATATCTGACATAAAGGAAGATGTTTGTAGTTGTTGGAAACCTGTCTTTGCAGCCCTAGGACATGATTGATAGTGTTCTTGAAGGTAGCATTCTTAGCTCAACTGTCTTCAGCAACTTCATGAATGACCTTCTGTCTGTCATAAAATCAGGAGTTTTGCTACAGTCCATTCACAACTCCTCTGATAATGGTGCTACCCATTCCAGTGGGACTTGGATAACTTCGGCTTGTGCAAATAATGTATCCGTGCTTCTTCCAACTTTGATATTGTGGGGAAACTAAGGTGGAGACCTGGTAAAACTGGATCCCACTCTAAATTCCTGCTTGCTTCCTTCCTTCCCGCCCCACCTGGCTTTCACTCGGTAGCATCATCCCAAAGCCCTTTTATTTTTTGTGTTTTTAATTGCATTATTCTGGATTTTGCTCCATGCAATAGTTGACTTGATCTTCTGCTAATTTTGCACCTTTAGGATTTTTTCTAAAAATACTGGCATTTAATTGCACTGTAGAAAATGGTGAAAATTAGCATTTCTTTTGTGCTGCATAATTTGGATGAGGAAGTGGAGTTATTAAAGGTCAACAGAAGTAGGTGCAACGGCACCTATGATGTTTGTCAGTAGTTGGAGACTTTTTATAGTCCCTTACACGTGTACCTGGTGATGTCCGAAGAAATAATGTCTTTGCAACATCTGCTTCATGTAACAGGCTACAGCAGAGTTGTGCCATCTGCTGCAGGATGTCCTGCAGACACAATCTGGAACAGGTACTACTCTTCCTGTAGAAGTAAAGACTACCACAGAATGAAGTTTTCATTCTACTAGATCTTCCCAAGGCATTGCAGGAGAGATTTGCCACGCCAGAATGTATGTAATGCACACATGTATCAAGCAAATGATTGCAAGGGGAAACACCTTCATCACTTTCTCTAAGGAAAGGAGACATAAACTGGACAGAGCACAGAGCTTTCACCATGTAGCAGGGTTCCTTCAAGTGCAAGGTGTCACACTTGCGGTGGACATCAGGGCTCCTCATCTTAATGTCCTGTTGGTCTGCATGAACAGTAAGGGTTTGTATTCAATTAATGTTCAGCTGGTATCTGACCACAAAAACATAATTATGTGTGTTAAAGGCTGTTAGCAGGAAAGTGTTTTTGGATTCTTCACGGCAAGGCCAGCATTTATTATCCATCCCCAATTGTCCTTAACAAGGTGATGCTGAGCCATCTTCTTGAACTGCTATAGTCTGTGTGATGAAGGTACTCCCATAGTAATGTTAGGGAGGGAGTTACAGGATTTTGACCCAGCGACGATGAAGGAATGGCGATATATTTCCAAGTCAGGATAGTTTTTGATTTGGAGGGGAACTTGGAGGTGATGGTGTTCCCATGTGCCTGCTAACATTGTCCTTCTAGGTGTAGAGGTCACAGGTTTGGGAGATGCTGTCGAAGAAGCCTTGGCTAGTTGCTGCTGTGCATCTTGTAGATGGTACACAATGAAGGAGTGAATATTTAAGGTGGTGGATGGGGTGCAAATCAAGCGGCTGCTTTGCCCTGGATAGTGTCAAGCTTCTTGAATGTTGTTGGAGCTGCACTCATCCAGGCAAATGGAGAGTATTCCATCACACCCCTGACTTGTGCCTTGTAGATGGTGGAAAGGCTTTGGGGAGTCAGAAGGTGAGTCACTTGCCGCAGAATACCCAGCCTCTGACTTGCTCTTGTCGCCACATTATTTACGTGGCTGGTCCAGTTAAGTTTCTGGTCAATGGTGACCCCCAGGATGTTGATGGTGGGGGATTCGGCAATAGTAATGCCGTTGAATGTCGAGGGGTAGTGGTTAGACTCTCTCTTGTTGGAGATAGTCATTGCCTGGCACGTGTGTTGCGCGAATGTTACTTGCCACTTATCAGCCCAAGTGGGAATGTCGTCCAAATCTTGCTTCATTATTCAAATACATTACCATTGCTGAATTTCCCCAGATTGTCAGGTAGATGCCAGTGTTGTATCTGTACTGGAACAGCTTGGTTACAAGCGTGGCTAGTTCAGGAGCACAATTCTTCAGCACGCAGCCGGGATGTTGTCGGGGCTCATAGCCTTTGCTGTATCGAGTGTGCTCAGCTGTTTCTTGACATCATCACGTGGAGTGAATCGAATTGGCTTACGCCTGGCTTCTGTGATGGTGGTGACCTTGGGAGGAGGCCAAGATGGATCATCCACTTGGCACTTCCGCCTGAAGATGGTTGCGAACGCTTCAGGCTTGTCTTTTGCATTCACGTGCTGGGCTCTGGCATCATTGAGGATAGGGATGTTCATGGATACGACTCCTCCCGTTAGTTGGTTAGTTGTCCACCACCATTCACGACTGGATGTGGCAGGATTGCAGAGCTATGATATGATACGTTGGCTGTTGCAACGATTTGCTCTGACTATAGCCTGCTGTTTCTGCTGTTGCTTCACCAGGTTGCCACTTTATTTTTGAGGTATGCCTGGTGCTGCTCATGGCATGCTCTTCTTCACCTCATTGAATCAGGATAGGTCCCCTGTCTTGCTGGTAATGGTAGAATAAGGGATATGCTGAACCATGAGGTTACAGATTGTGGTTGTATGAAATTCTGCTGCTGCTGATGGCACACAGCCCTTCGTGGATGTCCAGTTTTGAGCAGCTAGATCTGTTCTGATCTATCTCATTTAGCATGGTGTCGTGCCACACAACACGATGGAGGGTTCACACCACCTGCCGTATGCCCTGTCTGGCAGCTACGTCCTTCAAACTCAGCCAGTAGTGGTGTTACTGAGCCACTGTTGTTAATGGACATTGGAGTTCCCCCCACCCAGAGTACGTTTTGTGCTTTTGCTACCCTCACTGCTTCTTCCAAGTGGTGTTCAACATTGAAGAGTACTGATTCATCAGCTGAGGGAGAGCACTAGGTGGTAATCAGCAATAGGTTTCCTTGCCCATGTTTGACTTAATGCCATGAGACTTCATGGGGTCCAGAGTCAATGTTGAAGACTTCCAGGGTCACTCTCTCCCGACTGTATACCACTGGTGGTTCTATCTTGCTGACAGGATGGTGATGGAATCTGAGACGTTGATTGAAAGGTATGATTCTATTGCTTAACTAGTCTATGGGACAGCTCTCCCAATTTTGGCACAAGTCCCCAGATGTTAGTGAAGAGGACTTTGCAGGGTCGACAGGGCTGGGTATGCCTTTGTCGTATCCGGTGCCCAGGTCGATGCCGGGTGGTCCGTCCAGTTTTACACTTCTTTGCAGCGGTTTTGTACAACTGAGTGGCTTGCTAGGCCATTTCAAAGGGCAGTTAAATGTCAACCACATTGCTGTGGGTCTGGAGTCACCTCAAAGGACTATCTCAGCAGGAGGCCAGAGCAACTGTTTGCTATTTCAGGCTCGCCACCTCCATTGCAAGAAAAAAAGGGGAAAAAGTATGTGCAAAAGAAAAAAGTGCTTGAAATAGTATATATCAGAGGGTGTCACAATTCCCAAATTGGGTTTATGCCATTTTTCATGGGCCCCACAAGAAATGTATACAAAAGTGAGGATAAATCTTCGCTTAGAAAGGCAAGGATTAATCAAGGACAATCAGCACAGATTTGTTAAGGGAAGGTCGTGTCTGACTAACATGATGGAATTTTTCGAGGAGGTAACCAGAAGGGTCGATGACGGCAAAGCGTATGATGTAGTGTAACATTTTTCATAAGGTCCCAAATGGCAGACTGGTCACAAAAGTAAAAGCCCCCATGGAATCCAGGGCAAAGTGGTAAGTTGGATCCAAAATTGGCTTGGAGGCAGGAAGCAAAGGATAATGGTTGATGGGTATGGTTTTGGTATGGTAAGGTTTTTGCGACTGGAAGGATGTTTCCAGTGGGGTTCCGCAGGGCTCAGTACTAGGTTCCTTGCTTTTTGAGATATATATAAATGATCGAGACTTGAATATAGGGGGTATGATTAAGAGGTTTGTAGCTGATACTAAAATCGGCTATGTGGTTGATAATGAAGAAGAAAGCTGCGGACTGCAGGAAGATATCAATCAACTGGTCAGGTGGACAGAACAGTGGCAAATGGAATTTAATTTAGAGAATTGTGAGGTAATGCATTTTTGGTGGGCTAACAAGGAAAGGAAATACACATTAAATGGTAGGACACTGACAAGTGTAGAGCATCAAAGGGACCTTGGAATGCATGTCCACAGATCCCTGAAGGTAGCAGGCCAGGGTGATAAGGTGGTTAAGAAGGCATATGGAATGCTTGCCTTTATTAGCCGAGGCATAGAATACAAGAGCGGGGGGAGTGGGGGTGTCATGTATTCAACCAGCATTGTAACCCATGTATAAACTGACCTAAGTTGTACACCATGAGAACACTGACCACTAGGTGGGAGACACTCCTAACCTGGACCTTCAGATATAAACGGGGAAGCTCCACCCACCTTCATCACTTGAGTGCTAAGGAATAAAGGACAGGTCATAGACTGACCTTCTCTCAAGCATGGGCCTCGTGTGCATTTATACTGTGTAGTAAGGACGTATCAATGGCGACAAGAAACTGGGATTTAAACCACGCGAGCATGGCCACTAGCAGAACAGACGAGAGGTACTGTGTTAAGGAACGGTTGGGACAGAGATTCAACATTGTTAAAGCAGCACACAGTTCTCCAGGCAGACAAGGGCAGTCAGGCATGCCCCAACATGTAGTCGAACACAGAGGGGGAGTTCGACAGAGACAATGGCAAGCTGAACAGCGATTCACGCCATTGCAAGGGACAATGCAGCCAGTAATGGGGCCATCAACACCTGTTAATGGTGCACTCAAGGACAATAACAGGGACAGTCAGGGACGATCGACTGGCAAGGGACCTTTTGTTTCAAACCGCAACTCATGCTGGAGGCGTGGAGGCATACATTCAGCCGGAGTTTGCAGAGATGAGCAAAATACCTGCAGAAATTGCAGAAATGGACACTGGGGGAAGTCGCTGGAAGCTGAAGTTCAGCGAGTTCATGTGGAGCACGTATACAGTTCATACACCAGGACGCCACCGATAATGATGAAAGTGCTCCTCAATGGCATCCCAGTATCAATGGAGTTAGACACGGGTGCCAGCCAGTCCCTGATGGATATCAAACAGTTCGAAAAGTTGTGGGCATCCAAGGCCAGGAGGCCAAAATTATCGCCGATTGACGCACAGCTATGGACTTACACAAAGCAGATCATTCCGGTGCTAGGCAGCGCCACGGTAGTCGTGACCCACAAAGATTCGGAGAACAGGTTGCCACTCTGGATTGTCCCAGGGGACGGTCTTGCACTACTGGGGAGGAGTTGGCTTGCTGTCATGAACTGGAAATGGGGCGATGTCAATGCAATTTCCTCTGTGGAGCGAGTATCATGCTCACAGGTCCTGGACAAATTTGACTCATTATTTCAACCCGGCACTTTCATGGGGGCCAAGGTAGTGATTCACATAAACCCGGACGCCAGACTAGTACACCACAAGGCTAGAGTGGTGCCGTACGTGATGCGGGAAAAGATAGAAGGCGAATTGGACCGCCTGTTGAGGGAAGGCATCATCTCGCCAGTCGAATTCAGTGACTGGGCGAGCCTGATTGTGCCGGTGCTCAAGGCGGATGGGTCGGTCAGGATATGTGGCGATTACAAGGCCACCATCAATTGGGTGTCACTCCAAGACCAGTACCCGCTACCGAGAGCGGAGGACCTCTTTGCGACGCTATCCGGTGGCAAACTTTTTTCAAAATTGGACCTGACCTCAGCTTACATGACCCAGGAGCTGGCGAGTGAGTCGAAGAAGCTGACCACCATCACGACACACAAGGGGTTGTTTGAGTACAACAGATGTCCGTTCGGGATTCGCTCAGCCGCCGCGATCTTCCAACGAAATATGGAAAGCCTCCTCAAGTCGATTCCAGGGACGGTGGTTTTTCAGGACGACATCCTCATTACGGGTTACGATACTGAAGAACACCTCCACAATCTGGAGGAGGTGCTACGCAGACCGTACCGGATAGGTCTGCGACTGAAAAAGGCGAAGTGCGTCTTCCTAGCTCCAGAGGTAGAATTCCTGGGGATGGGGATAGCAGCAGACGGGATCAGCCCTACTGCATCCAAGACGGAAGCGATCCAGAGAGCACCCAGACCCCATAACACGACGGAGCTGCGTTCGTTCCTGGAGCTCCTGAACTATTTTGGTAACTTTCTTCCCAAATTGAGCACGCTGCTAGAGTCGCTACACGTGCTCCTACGCAAAGGTCGCGAATGGGTCTGGGGGGACAGCCAGGAAAGGGCTTTTAATAGAGCACGCAATTTGTTATGTTCCAACAATCTGTTAACGCTATATGACCCATGTAAGAAACTTGTGTTAACGTGCGATACGTCGTCCTATGCTGTCGGGTGTGTGTTGCAGCATGTCAATGCCAAGGGTCAGTTACAGCCGGTAGCTTATGCCTCCAGGAGTCTGTCCCAGGCAGAAAGGGGCTACGGGATGGTCGAAAAGGAGGTGCTCGCATGTGTATATGCGGTAAAGAAAATGCACCAGTACCTGTTTGGCAGGAAATTTGAGCTGGAGACAGATCACAAAGCCCTAACGGCCCTTTTGGCCGACAACAAGGCCATAAATGCAAACGCATCGGCCCGCATACAGAGGTGGGCACTCACGTTAGCTGCCTATGACTACACAATTCGGCACAGACCAGGCACCGAAAACTGCGCCGATGCACTCAGCAGGCTCCCACTAGCCACCACTGAGGGGGCTACCAAGCATGGTGCTGAGATGGTCATGGCTGTTGAAGCTTTCGGAAGCGAAGGCTCACCCGTGACAGCCCGCCAGATTAAAGTCTGGACAAATAGAGACCGGCTATTGTCTCTAGTCAAGAAATGTGTCCTGAATGGGGACCGGGCAGCCACGTACAGGGCTTGCCCTGAGAAATTTAAACCATTTCACAGTCGCAAGAATGAACTCTCGATTCAGGCCGATTGCCTACTGTGGGGAAACCGTGTAGTCGTGCCCCAGATGGGCAGAGAGGTGTTCATCAGAGAACTCCACAATGGGCACCCGGGCATCGTCACGATGAAGGCAATTGTCAGGTCACACGTTTGGTGGCCAGGGATAGACGCAGATCTGGAACTTTGTGTTCGCAGGTGCAACACGTGTGCCCAGCTGGGCCATGCGCCCAGGGAAGCCCCCCTTAGCCCCTGGCCATGGCCCGCCAAGCCTTGGTCACGCATCCATGTGGACTACGCAGGTCCTTTCATGGGGAAAATGTTTTTGGTTGTAGTAGACGCCTACTCCAAATGGATCGAGTGTGACATTTTAAATTCAAGCACATCCTCTGCCACGGTAGAAAGTCTACGGACAATGTTCGCCGCCCACGGTCTACCGGACATCTTGGTCAGCGACAATGGCCCGTGCTTCACAAGCACTGAATTCCAGGACTTCATGGCAGGCAATGGAATTAACCATGTTAGAACGGCACCGTTCAAGCCGGCTTCAAACGGCCAGGCAGAACGAGCAGTGCAGATAATCAAACAGGGGATGCTCAGATTCCAAGGGGGTTCCCTACAAACCCGCTTATCACGCCTCCTGCTGGCCTATAGATCCCGACCACACTCGCTCACAGGGGTTCCACCCGCAGAGCTACTAATGAAAAGGACGCTCAAAACCCGATTATCCCTTATACACCATGAAAGAAATTGTCGAGAGCAGGGGCCAGTCACAATATCACTACCATGACAGGAATGCGAGGGCGCGATGTATTGATGTAAATGATCCTGTTTTTGTCCTCAACTACGCTATAGGGCCCAAATGGCTCGCAGGCACTGTGGTTGCCAAAGAGGGAAATAGGATTCTGGTGGTTAAACTTACCAATGGACAAATCTGCCGCAAACATGTGGATCAAACAAAAAGGAGGTTCAGCAACCCCATAGAAGAAGCAGAGGAAGAACACGATATAGAGTTCACTCCACCACAGGTGACCGAACACCGGAACCAAAGGGAGGAGAGCCCAGTCACTGTGGGCAGTCCGGACAGGCCTGAGGCACTGCAAACAGCAGACACTCAGGCCAGCACCCAACAACCGGAGCCCCAACTCAGGCGCTCTACAAGGGAGCGTAAACCACCAGAGAGACTCAACCTGTGATCCCAATAAGACTTTGGGGGGGGGAGAGGTGATGTCATGTATTCAACCAGCATTGTAACCCATGTATAAACTGACCTAAGTTGTACACCATGAGAACACTGACCACTAGGTGGGAGACACTCCTAACCTGGACCTTCAGGTATAAAAGGGGAAGCTCCACCCACCTTCATCACTTGAGTGCTAAGGAATAAAGGACAGGTCACAGACTGACCTCTCAAGCATGGGCCTCGTGTGCATTTATACTGTGTAGTAAGGACATATCAGGGGGGTTATGCTTGAACTGTATAAAACAATGGTTAGGCCACAGCTGGAATACTGCGGCAGTTCTGGTCACCGCATTACAGGAAGGATGTGATTGCACTGGAGAGGATACAGTGGAAATTTACGAGGATGTTGCCGGGAGTGGAGAATCTAAGTTACGAGGACAGATTAGGTAGGCTGGATTTGTTTTCATTGGAACATAGGAGGCTGAAGGGAGACCTAATTGAGGTGTATAAAATTATGAGGGGCCTAGATACAGTGGATAGTAAGGGCCTATTTCCCTTAGCAGAGTGGTCAACAACCATGGTGCGTAAATTTAAAGTAATTGGTAGAAGGTTTAGAGGGGGATTTGAGGGGAAATTTCTTTACGTAAAGGGTTGCGGGGGTCTGGAACTCACTGCCTGAGGCAGAAACCCTCACCACATTTAAAAAGTACTTTGATGTGCACCTGAAGTGCCGTAACCTGCAGGGATAAGGACCTAGAGCTTGAAAGTGGGATTACGTTGGATAGCCTCTTGTTGGCCGGCACGGACACGATGGGCCGAAATGGCCTCCTTCCGTGCTGTAACCTTCTATGATTCTATGATCACATTTTCCTTCATTTGCAGCTAGGTTTGTTGGGTCTGGGTGACTGCATTGACCCCTCTCCACATATCTTGCACCTTGATTTTACCAGAGGGTTGCCTTCAGCCCCAAATAGAGCCACCATTCTTTGGTGAACCTCCTGCAGCATGACCTCCAATTCTTCAGCATCAAAGAGAGCAGTTTTGGTCATGTGACATTGCAAACAATTAGTCAACTTAACTGGTACAACTGCAACTTATTGTTTAATGGCAAGCTGCTGTCCTTTTTAAGAATTGTTGGCTTGCTGTACACTCCCCAGCCATGTTATATAGGGTAAGCTGGTGGAGCAAGCTTTTCCTGTAGCCTATTCATATTAGAAGGAGGGACACCAATCACAAAATTGGTGCTGCCTGCACTTTCCTCGACCAGGCTAACATCCCCAGTATTGAAGCACTGACCACACTCAATCAGCTTCGCTGGGCAGGTCACATAATTCGCATGCCAGATACGAGACTCCCGAAGCAAATGCTTTATGCGGAGCTCCTTCATGGTAAACGAGCCAAAGGAGAACAGCGAAAATGTTATAAGGACACCCTCAAAGCCTCCCTGGTAAAGTGCGACATCACCACTGACACCTGGGAGACCCTGGCCGAAGACTGCCCGAGGTGGAGAAAGTCCATCCAGGAGGGCGTTGAGCTCTTTGAGTCTCAATGCAAAGAGCGTGAAGAGGCCAAGCGCAGGCAGTGGAAGGAGTGCGCTGCAAACCAGCCTCACCGACCCCTTCCCTCGACGAATGTCTGTCCCACCTGTAACAGGGTCTGTGGCTCTCACATCGGACTGTTCAGACATCAAAGAACTTACTTTGGGACTCGATTCTGAGGGACTGCCTATGATGATGATGATGCCCGCTGAAACTCATTTTTGCCATTCTCAGAAAATCTGGACTTTGAGGATACTTTTGTAGGTGTGTGAAGGATAGGATGGAATATACACAGAACGGTATGGTTACTGGAACTTATACCGTGAGATGTGGACTATGACCGAGTTTTTATGAATTGACCCTGGCTGCCAACAGGGCACAGTGACTGTGGTACTGGAGCTGCGCATGGACTCACTCTGGACCATCCGCGATGCTGAGGATGTCGTGAATAGAATGTTTAGTGAGTTGGTCACACCGCAGGTAAAGGTTACACTTGCAGATAGGGAAGGAAGGTAGTGCAGGGGTCCCCTGCGGTCATCTCCCTCCAAAACAGATATATCGTTTTGAGTACTTTTGGGAGGATGACTCATCAGGCGAAGGCAGCAACAGCCAAGTTCATGACACCATGGGTGGCTCTGCTGCACAGGAGGGCAGGAAAAAAAGTGGGAGAGCTAAAGTGGTAGGGGATTCTATTGTAAGGGGAATAGAAAGGCGCTTCTGCGGTTCCAATCGAGACTCCAGGATGGTATGTTGCCTCCCTGGTGCAAGCGTCAAGGATGTCTCGGAGCGGCTGCAGGGCATTCTGGAGGGGGAGGATGAACAGCTAGTTGTCGTGGTGCATATAGGTCACTACAATATAGGTAAAAAATGGGATGAGGTCCTACAAGCTGAATTTAGGGAGCTAGGAGTTAAATTAAAAAGTAGGACCTCAAAGGAAGTAATCTCAGGATTGCTACCAGTGTCATGTGCTAGTTAGAGTAGAAATAGCAGGATAGTTAAGATGAATACATGGCTTGAGTAATGGTGCAAGAGGGAGGGATTCAAATTCATGGGACATTGGAACCGGTTCTGGGGGAGGTGAGACCAGTACAAACCGGATGGTCTGCACCTGGGCAGGACCGGAACCAATGTCTTAGGGGAAGTGTTTGCTAGTGCTGTTGGGGAGGGTTTAAACTAATATGGCAGGGGGATGGGAATCTATGCAGGGAGACAGAGGGAAGCAAAATGGGGACAGAAGCAAAAGGTAGAAAGGAGACAAGGAAAAGTGGAGGGCAGAGAAATCAAAGGCAAAAATCAAAAAGGGCCACATTACAACATAATTCTAAAAGGACAAAAAGTGTTTTTAAAAAAAACAAGCTTGAAGGCTCTGTGTCTCAATGCGAGGAGCATTCGTAATAAGGTGGATGAATTAACTGCGCAGATAGCTGTTAACGGATATGATGTAATTGAGATTACTGAGACGTGGCTCCAGGATGAACAAGGCTGGGAACTCAACATCCAGGGGTATTCAATATTCAGGAAGGATAGACAGAAAGGAAAAGGAGGTGGGATAGCATTGCTGGTTAAAGAGGAGATTAACGCAATAGTAAGGAAGGACAATAGCTTGGATGATGTGGAATCTGTATGGATAGAGCTGCAGGACAGAGAACGCTAGTGGGAGTTGTGTACAGGCCACCAAATAGTAGTAGTGAAGTTGGGGATGGCATCAAACAGGAAATTAGGGATGCGTGTAATAAAGGTGCAGTTATCATGGGTGACTTTAATTTGCATATAAATTGGGCTAACCAAACTGGTAGCAATATGGTGGAGGAGGATTTCCTGGAGTGTATAAGGGATGGTTTTCCAGACCAATATGTCGAGGAACCAACCAGAGAGCTGGCCATCCGAGACACTGGGTGTTGTGTAACAAGAGAGGATTAATTAGCAATCTTGTTGTGCGAGTCACCTTGGGGAAGAGTGACCATAGTATGGTAGAATTCTTCATTAAGATGGAGAGTGACACAGTTCATTCAGAAACTAGAGTCCTGAACTTAAAGAAAGGTAACTTTGATGGTATGAGACGAGAATTGGCTAGGATAGACTGGCGAATGATACTTAAAGGGTTGATGGTGGATAGGCAATGGCAGACATTTAAAGATCACATGAATGAACTTCAACAATTATACATCCCTGTCTGGCGTGGAAATAAAATAGGAAAGGTGGCTCAACCGTGGCTAACAAGGGAAATTAGGGATAGTGTTAAATCCATGGAAGATGCATATAAATTGGCCAGAAAAAGCAGCAAACGTGAGGACTGGGAGAAATTTAGAATTCAGCAGAGGAGGACAAAGGGTTTAATTAGGAGAGGGAAAATAGAGTGAGAGGAAGCTTGCAGGGAACATAAAAACTGACTGCAAAAGCTTCTACAGATATGTGAAGAGAAAAAGATTAGTGAAGACAAATGTAGGTCCCTTGCAGTCAGAATCAGGTGAATTCATAATGGGTAACGAAGAAATGGCAGACCAATTGAACAAATATTTTGTTTCTGTCTACGCTAAGGAAGACACAACCTTCCGGAAATACTAGGGGACTGAAGGTCTAGCGTGAAGGAGGATTTGAAGGAAATCCTTATTAGTCAGGAAATTGTGTTAGGGAAATTGATGGGATTGAAGGCCGATAAATCCCCAGGGCCTGGTAGTCTGCATCCCAGCGTACTTAAGGAAATGGTGCTAGAAATAGTGGATGCATTGGTGGTCATTTTCCAACATTCTATAGACTCTGGATCAGTTTCTATGGCTTGGAGGGTAGCTAATGTAACACCACTTTTTAAAAAAGGAGGGAGAGAGAAAACAGGTAATTATAGACTGGTTAGCCTGACATCGGTAGTGGGGAAAATGTTGGAATCAATTATTAAAGATGTAACAGGATCGAAAGATGTAACAGGACAGATGTAACAGGTCATTGAAAGTTGGCATGTAGGTAAAGCAGTGACAGGATCAGTCCAAGTCAGCATGCATTTATGAAAGGGAAATCATGCTTGACAAATCTTCTAGAATTTTTTGAGGATGTAACTAGTAGAGTGGACAAGGGAGAACCAGTGAATGTGGTGTATTTGGACTTTCAAAAGGCTTTTGACAAGTTCCCACACAAGAGATTAGTGTGCAAAATTAAAGCACATGGTATTGGGGGTAATGTATTGATGTGGATAGAGAACTGGTTGGCAGACAGGAAGCAAAGAGGAGGAATAAACGGGTCCTTTTCAGAATAGCAGGCAGTTACTCGTGGGGTACCGCAAGGTTCAATGCTGGGACCCCAGCTATTTACAATATACATTAATGATTTAGACGAAGGAATCGAATGTAATATCTCCAAGTTTGCAGATGACACTAAGGTGGGTGGCAGTGTGAGCTGTGAGGAGGATGCTAAGAGGCTGCAGGGTGACTTGGACAGGTTAGGTGAGTGGGCAAATGCATGGCAGATGCAGTATAATGTAGATAAATGTGAGATTATCCACATTGGTTGCAAAAACAGGAAGACAGAATATTATCTGAAAGGTGATAGATTAGGAAAAGGGGAGGTGCAACGAGACCTGGGTGTCATGGTACATCAGTCATTAAAAGTTGGCATGCAGGTACAGCAGGCGGTGAAGAAGGCAAATGGCATGTTGGCCTTCATCGCGAGAGGATTTGAGTGTAGGAGCAGGGAGGTCTTGCTGCAGTTGTACAGGGCCTTGGTGAGGCCACACCTTGAATATTGTGTACAGTTTTGGGTCTCCTAATCTGAGGAAGGACATTCTTGCTATTCAGGGAGTGCAGCGAAGGTTCACCAAACTGATTCCTAGGATGGCAGGATTGACATGAAGAAAGACTGGATCGACTAAGCTTATATTCACTGGAATTTAGAAGAATGAGAGGGGATCTCATAGAAACATATAAAATTCTGACGGGACTGGACAGGTTAGATGCGGGAAGAATGTTCCCGATGTTGGGGAAGTCCAGAACCAGAGGTCAAAGTCTAAGGGTAAGGGGTAAGCCATTTAGGACTGAGATGAGGAGAAACTTCTTCACCCAGAGAGTTGTTAACCTATCACAGAATATTGTTGATGCCAGTTCATTAGATATATTCAAAAGGGAGTTAAATATGGCCCTTACAGCTAAAGGGATCAACGGGTATGGAGAGAAAGCAGGAATGGGGTACTGAAGTTTCAAAAATGATCAGTCATGATCATATTGAATGGTGGTGCAGGCTCGAAGGGCCGAATGGCCTACTCCTGCACCTATTTTCTATGTATAGGTTGGTTATGGGACGGTTTGGGAATAGTTAATCATCAAGTCTGGCTTTGGGTTTGTTGGATGGATCACTACCAACCAAATTGAAACAAAACAAAGGGAACAAAAAAAAATGTCACCATCTGTATTCTTAGACGAAAGAAACTTTCAGTAGCCCAATAGACCATAGTGAAATGTACACCTTATTAACTGCAAAGATTTTGATCCAAAGGTTTTACTAGTTTAAGTCATGTGTAAGTATATATGGTATCTACACAAGTTTTACTATTGAAAATACAGTTTTTAAAACTTTGTATTATAGAGGAGTGTGACTCTATGATCCTATATAATAAATGGGTGCACATCCATAGAGTCTTTCCCTGCTGGTAAATCTTCTTAAAATTTGTTTCAGGTAATCAGTGTTTGCAGGAATTTCTGTGACACATGGTGGGGTAATGTCAGGTAGCATCTACTTCACAGGATGTGAATGCTTACTGGTCTCATTACAGGTCGCTCTCCTCAGTTAATTTTCCTGCCCCTTTGTTTTCAGTCAAGGATTTGCCATGACTGTATTATAAGAACTTCAACTATTGCCCAAACGTTATTTTTAAAAAAGGTTCAAGCTCACCTATTTTTGTTTTCCACAGGCTAAGTGCCCCGGTTATTCCTCTATGTTGTCCATCAGAAATAACCTGTGCAGCTGATAAATTCTTCAAGATTGAACCATCGGAACAAGTCAATGGCTGTTTTATTGCTGTATTAACTCGAGAGGTGGGTTCCATAGTTAGATTTTAGCAAATGTTACATATTTTTGCCAATTTATCTGAACTGCAATTCCAAATCAAATACAATCCATCATTGACAGCAACGTAAACTGTTAAGAGTATTTGAAATTTAATGAAGCAAATGTGTTTTCATCGAAGACGCTGTAATAATAATCATTACATAGCACAGAATTTAGAAATTGAGGATTTAGAAATTTCTATCTTGAAATTGCATAATATTAAACAGCAGAAATATTTTACAGCAACTTTTTTTTTATCATGGGTTCATCATCATAAGCAGTCCCTCAAAATCGAGGCAGAACTTGCTTCCACTCAAAGTGAGTTCTCAGGTGACTGAACAGTCCAATACGGGAATTACAGTCCCTGTCACAGGTGGGGCAGACAGTTATTGGAGGAAAGGGTGGGTGGGGAGTCTGGTTTGCCGCACGCTCCTTCCGCTGCCTGCGCTTGCTTTCCGCATGCTCTCGGCGACGTGTTTCGAGGTGCTCAGCGCCCTCCCGGATGCTCTTCCTCCACTTAGGGTGGTCTTTGTCCAGGGATTCCCAGGTGTCGGTGGGGATATTGCACTTTATCAAGGAGGCTTTGAGGGTGTCCTTGAAACGTTTCCTCTGCCCACCTGGGGCTCGCTTGCCGTGTAGGAGTTCCGAGTAGAGTGCTTGCTTTGGGAGTCTCGAGTCGGGCATGCGAACAATGTGGCCCACCCAGCGGAGCTGGTCGATAATATGGCTATAATATGATGGGCTATAATGTGATCGGAACCCACTTTTATTCAGTGTAATGAAGAGATCTCTCTGGCTTTTTCGTGAAATACTCTGCCAGGTATGATAATGACTCATGCATGAATCCTGTTCAAAAAAAGGGGCAAAGGATAAACTGCAGGCCAATCAGGCTAATGTCAATGGTGGAAAAACTACTAGAGACCATTGTTAAGGACAAAATTGATTCTCACTTGGATTAAGCGTGAGTTAATAAGGGACAGCCAACAGATTTATTAAAGGCAAATCATGTCTTACTGACCTGCTGGAGTTCTTTGATGAAGTAATAGAGAGGGTTGATGAAGTTAGTGCAGTAGATGTTGTCTATATGGACTTTCAAAAGACATTTGATAAAGTACCACACAACAGACTTATTTGGAAAATAGAAGCTCATGGTATTAAATAGATGGTGATAGCTTGGGCATATAATTAGCTAAGGGATAGGAAGCAGAGAGTAGCAGTTCACATATATTTTTCTGACTGGTGAAAAGTATGCAATGAGATCCCCCAGGGATCGTTGTTAGGACCATTTATTTTATTGTTATATATAAATGACCTGGATTTGAGTATAGGGAGCGCAATTTCAAAGTTTGCAGATGATACAAACTTGGCAGTGTAGTCTATAGTAAGAAGATAGCAGCAGACTTCAGAAGGACATAGACAAACTGGTGAAATGGGCAGACTCATGACTGATTTGTGCCTCAACTCCATTTACATGTCCTTACTTCATTACCCTTCATACCCTTACCTAACAAAAAGCTATTGATCTCAGTCTTGACAAAATCAATTGACCTAGCATTCACAGCCTTTGTGGGTGGGGTGGGGTGGGGGGGGGTTGCGGGGGAGGGAGAAAGTTCCAGATTTCCACTACCCTTTGTGTGAAAAATGTATTTCTGATTTCACTGCTAAATACTCCAGCTCTATATTTTAAGATGATCCCCTCCAGAGGAAAGAGTTTGTGTGTATCTATGCTATTGAATCTCTTTTATCATTTAAACAATTAGATCACCCCCTCAACCTTCTAAATTCAAGCGAATACAAACCAAGTTTATGCAACCTGTCCTCATAATTTAACCCTTTAAGCCCTAGTATAATTCTGGTGAATCTGTGCTATGCTCCCTCCAAGGCCAATATATCCTTCCTCAGGTTTGGTGCCCAAAACTGAATGCAGTACTCCAGGTGGGGTCAGACCAAGGCTCTGCACAACTGAAGCATAACTTCCTTACTCTTTTTTTTATTCCAACCCACTAATGGATTTCTACTCCTGTAAGGGGTGGTTTGCAGGGGGTCAGCTTTCCCTTCTGACCTTATATGAGCGGTTCCGAACCCTTGGTTCTAGACACTGAAAATTATGAAGGGACTGTGACAGACTTGGACAGACAATCGGTTTCAAGGTAGGAAGCAGGTATGGCTTTATTGTGTTTAAAAAAAAGTAAAAGGCACACCTTTAATAACACAGACACAGACCAATACACACTGAAGGGTACAACACATTGAATACAATGTCAAATTACAGCCTGTGGGGAAAAGAATACAGCTTAAACTCTAAATGGGGTAAAGAGGAGAATGCAGATACATTTACACAGGTTATCCTAGCCTTCCCCCTCCCAATTCCCCTAACTAACTAAGTTATAGCTCTGAGGGTTCAGGGGCTATGCTCACCAATCCCTTTAGACAGTTGCCGGTGAATCGCGGTTTCGGGGTTCGCTGCACTTGGCCTTCTAGGCGAGCCGTACCCCGGACGGAGGAGAGGACTTCGGACTGCGTAGTCTTCAGTTGGGGTGCGTCCGTTGATGCGGTAAGTTGCGTTTTGGATGTATTGGGTAAGTACCTACTTTCTTTAGTTAGGAATAGTTTTAGTTAGTCCCTTTTGGAAATTTCTCCCCCGTTGGCCGTTCAGAAGTAGATTGCAGAGTGGTTGTCAATTTGTTTGCTGACAACCTTCCGTTTCGTGGGCCTCATGCTCGGTCAGTTCCTGATCAGTTCTGGTAGTTTCCTTCACTATTCCATTTCTTCACTGTAGAGCAAGCAGGCTGCTTGTCTGTGTCTGTGTTCCAGTCTGTGCGAGTTCCAGTCTGTGTTCTGCTTCTCATGTGTTCTCCTAGTTTCTGTGTTCTGCTAGTCTTTCCTTGTAAAACTGGGGAATAGATATATCCCCAAAAAAAGGCTCTGTTATCTCCCATCAAATCTCTTGGGCTCTGTTTAAACTGTTCTGTCTATTGATTTTCAAATGTCTCCTTTGTCAGCAGTAACTCGATTAGGGTGTGAGAATGTGCTATCACTGGTTTTGCATTGTTTTAGGATTGTCCAGTTTTTCTGACCATGATTTCCATTGTGCTTGATTGGGTAATTCGATTATTTCTTAGGGGTGAATAGTTCCCCCAGACAGCCTGGGATCCTTAATACACGAATTTGCTTCAGACGTTGGCTCCACCTCCTGTATTTGGTAACACTTTTTCGCAGCCAAAATGTTGTAGAATCTTAAAATTGATATGCTCCTTCCCATAGATGTTTAGGGGATCTCCAGCTTCTGTAATTTAGGTCCATTTTGAATTCCCTTTCCTATGAGTCCAAACACTGGGGGGGGGGGTCTCCATGAATGCATCCCCTTTTATCCCCCGCAGGCTTCGTCTGCCCCTTTAAACTCATTTTAAAAGCCCAGAAAGGGATTCTTCTCCTCTGCAGGGGAAAGGTACCTGGAATCTTTGCGAGATATTGGTAAATTCTACATTTCCTGATTACTATTCAGTGATCCCTATTTGTCAAATATGTGTGGAAAGCAATTGAGGACAGAATAGTGCTCAACTGTGTTGCCCCCAAGTTGAATAGCCTTCCAACCTGTTCTTTGAGGCTCATACATGAAGAATGATCACTTGGGTGAAATGCTGGAGGGTGGCTGACTTCTGCGGAACTTCACTGCAGCATGAATTATCAACTTCAGGAGAGGGGTAAACAGAGGAAAATGCTTCTGCTTAATCATTAAACAAGAAGACTCTTTTCTCCCTCATTTTATTCAGATACTGAGTGTGAAAATATCTTTACTTGTTTTTTCCCCACCGAAACAGTTAAAAGTTCTAGTAAATTTGAGAAGATAATTCTGCCCAAGCAAGATTCACTTTCAGTAATTCTTTTACGTTATCATTCTGTTCATGAGGAATTTCAATTCGGCAATTTTGTGTAAAATAAAGAGGATTTATACTATGCTACAAAGTTACAATACAGATTGATGATTCAGATGTTATAATAGACCATGCAATTGATAATGATTCGTCAGATTATGCTATTGCAGTTAATGCATTCCAATATAATAACCTAAACTGTACTTTGGATTTGGATATTTTGATAGTCAAGCAAGGTTAGAGTGCTGTAAAGTACACTGGGTCTGTAAAGTTCACCATTACCTGAAACTGTCTGCCATGGCAGTCCTGTAACTTTTCTGTGCTCCTAGCAGTTACCAGAGTTAATTTAATGAGACAACTATACTTTTGATGGTTGTCTGCATCTGTACCCTGTTGTTAAGAAGATAGAATAGTTATTATACTTTGTATACAATGTCACAGTAATTATGACTGC
The DNA here is from genome assembly GCF_044704955.1 of Pristiophorus japonicus. NCBI lineage: Eukaryota > Metazoa > Chordata > Chondrichthyes > Pristiophoridae > Pristiophorus > Pristiophorus japonicus. The sequence continues at coordinate 172,445,474 of NC_091978.1, read as the reverse complement.
AGCAATCAAGTACATCCCATCTTCTGACAGGAAGGATATAATTTATGTGAAAATATGATACGAGGAGTTGCATTGCTGAAAGAAGATTTTACTTGTGAAGTATGGCTTGCTTGTGATCTTTTCAGCTTGTCCTGAAAGAAAGGAGTGTATAATGGTAGCCCAGTGATATGTTTTGAGGATGTGCATGTCATTGGCGATCAGAGTGGATGTTGTACGAAAAGTGACAGAGGGATGGAGAAGTGAAGGAAGTAATAGTGAGGACAGTAGCCGGTGTGGAGTGTGAGTAGTAGCAGAAGGAGGCGGAGTGAAGTGTGGTGCAGTGAGGGACTCTTTGGCACTCCAGGTAGGAAAAGCACCTCACTTCTTCAGTGACCTGATGGTTTGATTTTATTACTACACATTGGATTTTACACACACATGGGATTATTTCAGAATAATAAACGCTCATCTGATGTTTACGTGTCTATTAATTCTTGGTTGAATATATTTATTTCTCAAACCACCACAATCCCCCGGTCAGTGTTTGAAACCTAGGGACACACACACACTTGTGTTAAGTATATCTGAAATGTCCCCGGCAGATTCCAGTGCTCAGCAGAAAAAGTGCCCCTCCCCTGTAAGAGGTTTATGCTGCCATTAAATACCATCAGGGACATGTCATTTTCAGGCCTCAGTTAGGCAAGCTGCCAATGAACAGTGCAAGTAGTGGTGGCAGCCTGCCTCTCAATGTTACTGAGCTAGAGGGATTAGTTTCTCTATTTAATGGCACCCATGTGTACGCAGTGCTGATTTGGCGCCAGAAAATTCTACCCTGTAATGTGAATTTAGTCATGTGACATTCATTGAATGTCATCACGTCAGCCATTTTGAAACCTTTAACTTTTCATAGTTCATCAAAGTAAAAAGATAACCCTTTTTTAAATTGCATACAATTACATAGATTACATTAAGTCTAAGGCACAGAAACAGGCCATTTGGTTCATCTGGCTGATGTTTATGCTCCATACAAGCCTCTACCTATCCCTCTTGATCGAACCCGATCAGCATATCCTTCTATTCCTTTCTCCCTTAGGCACTTATTTAACTTAAATGCATCTTTGCTGTCTGCTTCAACTACCCCTTGAGGTAGCGCATTCCACATTCTTACCACTCTTTTTGGATAAAAAAGTTTCTCTTGAATTTCCTATTGGATTTGCTAGTGACTATCTCGGTGACAGATTAGGAAAAGGGGAGGTGCAACGAGACCTGGGTGTCATGGTATATTAGTCATTGAAGGTTGGCATGCAGATACAGCAGGCGGTGAAGAAAGCAAATGGCATGTTGGCCTTCATAGCGAGGGGATTTGAGTACAGGGGCAGGGAGGTGTTACTACAGTTGTACAGGGCCTTGGTGAGGCCACACCTGGAGTATTGTGTACAGTTTTGGTCTCCTAACTTGAGGAAGGACATTCTTGCTATTGAGGGAGTGCAGCGAAGGTTCACCAGACTGATTCCCGGGATGGCGGGACTGACATATCAAGAAAGACTGGATCAACTGGGCTTGTATTCAATGGAGTTCAGAAGAATGAGGGGGGATCTCAGAAACATTTAAAATTCTGACAGGTTTAGACAGGTTAGATGCAGGAAGAATGTTCCCAATGTTGGGGAAGTCCAGAACCAGGGGTCACAGTCTAAGGATAAGGGGTAAGCCATTTAGGACCGAGATGAGGAGAAACTTCTTCACCCAGAGAGTGGTGAACCTGTGGAATTCTCTACCACAGAAAGTTGTTGAGGCCAATTCACTAAATATATTCAAAAAGGAGTTAGATGAAGTCCTTACTACTAGGGGGATCAAGGGGTATGGCGAGAAAGCAGGAATGGGGTACTGAAGTTGCATGTTCAGCCATGAACTCATTGAATAGCGGTACAGGCTCAAAGGGCCGAATGGCCTACTCCTGCTCCTATTTTCTATGTTTCTATGTATGACCGCCAGCTTTGGACTCTCCCATTAGTTGAAGATTTGTTAATGCCACCTTGATTATTGATAACACATTATATATAAAGTCCTATTTTGAAATTGATTTGGGAAAATTCAATTCTATTGAGGAAATATTTTCAAGAAATTCTGATCCGGTGCGTACATTTCTTGTACTACCCTGCTCAATCTCAGAATCTAGGTGGTTAAAAATTTCAAAAGCTTCAGCATCAATGAGAAATACTCATTTGCCCAGATTATAAATTTAGTTTGTATGCACAACAGAAGCAATCATGCCTGAGGCCAGAAATCAGAATGGACCGCACTGAGAGTTTTTACTTCCATCATTACACTACAACTTGTGAGAATGGAATCTGAAACCCAGGATTGGAATCAAAGTATACTGTCAGACTTTTTCTCCCATTCTCACTAGTACGGTTCTTGAAACAGGTTTATTAGTGTGCCAAAGTATCAAACCTGTGTTATCTGGTGAGAAGTGAGGCAAATGGCTTGAATACAGTGCTTAATTAAGTTAATGCAAATATTTTCTATCCGGAGTAAGACCACAAACTCGCTACCTTCTGTAATCTACTGCTTTGCCATTTCTGCTAGCACAATATAGTCCAGGGCAACCCATAAGTCTGAGTTTCTGAGTTCATGCTCCTAGCATGGAGCCATGCCCGCCAGAAGCGCATCTTGAAAAACCGTGTGCACATTCACCACAGTATTCTGCCCATTAACTTTGGCATTGGACAAGTCCAAATTGCAAGGTAATTGCTTTTTGGCATATTCTTGCAGTCGCAAAAAATATTTGCTTAACTGCTCGCAATGATGTAGTACCTTTAATGTAGAAAAATGCCCCAAAGGGCCTCACAGAGGCACAATCACAAAGTGGATGCCAAGCCAAAGAAGGAGCATTTAGGAGACTAAAAGCATGATCAGAGAGGTGAGTTTTAAGAAGGGTCGTAAAAGATGAGAGGGAGGTGGAGAGGAGCAGAGATTTAAGGAAGAATTTAATGCTCCTGTGAAACGCCTTGGGATGTTTAATTACATTAAAGGTGCTGTATAAATGCAAGTTGGTGTTGTGCCACCAGAGATGTGGCAAAGAGAAGAGTGGATGCACTGGAGCCCAGAATGGGAGGAATGGAGAGTTCGGGGGGAGGTGTTGTAGGGCTGGAGGAAGTTATAAAGATGGGGAGAGTCGAGGACATGAAGGGATTTAAACATAGGATGAGAATGATAAATTCTAGATTTTGGGAGACTGGGAGCCAATGTAGGTCAGCGAGAACAGGTATTTGGTCTGGGATAGGAGACAGACAGCTAAGTTTTTGGACGGTGGGGGGATGGGAGGCTGGCCAGGAGAGTATTGGAATAGTCATGTCTAGATGTTACAAAGACATGGATAATGGTTTCAGCAGTAAATGACTAAGGCAGGCGATATTATGGAGGTGGAACTAGGCAGTCTTTGTTGTGTTGGTAGTTTTGTGATTGGGGGTCATGCATTGAGCAGTGTGTGGGGCGAGTGGTGCAGTTATAGGTGATGGCTTTTGAAGATGCATTCACTGACCTTGACCAGTGGTCTGAGGTCATGAAGCTTCTTTGGGCACTGGAGCCAGGTGGTGGGGATGACACTGCTGGTAGTGATGGCCTTGGGGATGTAGTCCCACATCCTTCTTTCTGGAGGGTCTCCTGGCCACTGTGGGCAGAGGGCCCCTGCACAAATCTGGACTGCTGCGTGCGAGACCCTGGGTGCCCCTTCCCTGGCTTGCTGAACCATTTGTATTAGTGCTGAGGCAGTTTCCCCGTTTTTTCAGTTTAGGAAGGTAATTCAACTTGAAGAGCTGAATAATCACATTTGGAACATCTTTTAAATATTGAATATTTGTAAAAAGACAAAGGGATGAAAAATGTATTGAATATGCACATTTTATTTTGTCTTACTTCAATGTGCATGGCCCCTTTTAAATTTCAGAGCTCCTCACTGCGCACAACGCATTGCGAGCTTCACAGCCTCGCACACTGGCGCTTGGGGAAACAAGGTTGACTAGATTCGTCCTGGATCCTCTGTGTAACACCACCAGGGCGATGTTGCACCTAAAGCTAGCGCTGCACCATCTACCTTCATGCCCCCCACACCAATTTAGGTCGGTTAGCGCTGCAGCCATTTCGGACGGTGGTTAATGGCAGTTGGCGGTGACACCGACTGCTTTGCTGGCAATCACCAATTTCCCTCCCAAGTACTTTGACAGTTAAAATCCTTTTGTACAATAGCTGAGTTTTAGGCTAGAATTTTCCAGGGGGTTAGCGAGCACACTAGGTTGGGTGGGGTGGGAAAGTGTTTTTTTCCCCACATCGATTTGGGACCCTACTGTGAACCCACTGATACGTGCCTTTTCCAATGTCTGGTTTGTCAACGCTGAGCAGACCCGACCGGCAGTGGCGGGGGACCTAATTAAAACGATTAGCATCTAATTGCTAGATGCTTAACAGCCTTTTTTCACTTACCTTTTGTCTTTAACTTCATGACCATGGGATCTCCACTGACCATGGCTGTCAATCTGAGGCGGGAGTTCAGTGGCCATTGCTCCAGCTGATTACTTGACAGCTTCAAATGTACAGTAAAAGCTCCCACATGACCGATGATCACTTTCATCAGGCAGAAGCTTTTTTCTCTCACTCCATTTCCAGCACATATTCTGCAGGCTTTCAACTTTCCACTCGCCAACCACTCTCATCTCATTGGAAGAACTCTCTCACCATTGACAGAATACTTCTGCAATCTCTACTTCACTTTAGTCCTCAGAATCCCAACACAATCAGCCCTAACACCAGCAGCACCAACAACAATACCAACCTTCTCCACAATCAATTGATGCCGCACATGGCATCAGCACCCGACCACATTTTTGCCTGAGAGGCCAGGGATAGCCTCACCATGGCCAGATTTACTTCACTTGACGCTGTACACCCTGGTTGCCACATGATGCGCCAGGTTGGCACCACCCAACCCCATACAATACCCAAGCCAGTACTTTCACACTCATCACCATTACGAGGGGATACCCTTATGTCTCACCATTCACTGCAACTCACTAAGCCACTTCCAAAGGTGCGCACAAATCTGTCCAAGATTGCAAAGCGTTGGAAATCATGGCCCTGAAATTCCGTTTTGGTCTTCCTGTGGGCAAACTAAAGAAAAAAGGTAAAAAAACTGCGCGCTTACCTGTTGCTGCTGTGCCCACTCGAACTTCTGAGCCTGAGGCCTTCACTCCTACACATCGGAGCGCGTGCATGTCAGGAAGAGCGCAGGGCTGGAGCTGTAGTCACATGGCTCTGGGCAGCCAATCAAGGTAAGTATTTTCTCATTCATAATAAAGGGAACTCTAAGTTGGACTTCCCATTATTATGAATGAGAAACCCCCCTAAACACACACAAAATCAATAAAAAATAGAAAAATACACAACATATTTAAGAATCATTTAAATTAAAGTTCTTATAAAAAAAATTATATTTCCCCGACTATTTTTAAAGGTACCTTAAATTAAACTTACCATAGTGGGGAGGGTTTTTAACAATAAAGTATGTTTTCATATGAGTTTCATTTAATTTTAATGTTTTTATGTATATTTAAACACTTGCGCCTGTAAAAGTAGGCTTATATGCCTGCTTTTACAGGCACAAGATTTTAAAGGACATTTACAGGGCAAGATAGTCGTAAATATCGGAAATCTCGCCCTGCAAATGTCCTCACTCCCGATATGTGTGAGAACTGTCAAACCAGAAACTTGACAGATCGGAAATGCCGGTTTTCAGCGTATGCGCTTTGCGCGCTGAAACCTGGCTTTTCCGATGACTTCCCGGGTCCGTAAGAACTTCATACGGACCCAGGACATCGGAATTTCAGGGCCAATATTTTAATGTTTGACAGCACATTAACAGAAGCTTTACATGAATATTGGATAAAGCACCCAAGTGCCTACCCTTGTGTGTTGTTAGTTGGTATGGTTGCACTAGGATAAGGGTGAGTGTGAGATGGGGATGTGATAATGTAGATAGAGAGAGAGGGATGGGTGGAGGGGCAAGGTAAGTTGGTGTGAGTAAGGATGTGCAAGAGTAGGGTAGGGAAGGCAGAGTGATAGGGATGTGATGAGAGGCACAGCAGGATGAAGTTGGCTTTGTGCTAACGTTTCGTGATCTAATGAGATCATTGAAAGGTTTGCTCTGCTGCACCCAGGTCCTCCTGACCACATGTCCGCTTGTGCCCTCCTGTGCTATGTGAAACCAGGCTGCATTGGTCTCCTGGGGAGGTCAATGTTTGCAGCACTTCAATGCTGTAGAACACTGACAGCACAAATGTCAAAATAAATTTGAACATGGTCTCTTTAAGGAAACTGGCTGATGATGCATCCTGAAATGACAGCACCGGACCCACTTCCTCTAATTGGCTGGTAAATGCACTGGGTGGGCTTAACAAGCCCCAGCAACGTAAATTAATTGCACAGAGTGGGATAGAGCCAGCAGCAGGGTCAGGACCCGCCACCGATATTGGCCGCCACGGACCCGCCGAGGCAAGTAAAATCGCAGCCTTAAAGTGGCAGCTAGTAAAACAATATTGGACAAAAGGACATAATATTTGTTATAGTGGTACTAAACCCAACAGAATAACTTAATATGACTTTGACACTGACCGATCCTAAGGCAACTTTTGCATAGAAGTTATAATACAAACCATTCGGCCTAACCAGCCTATAATGGTGTTTACCCTCCACATGAACGAATAGTCCTAAACACGTTTACCTACCCTGTTCCCATAATCCCTTTATTCCTTTTTCTTCATCCTCCTATCCAATTTAATGTGGAATATTGATCTAGTTTCTGCCTTAACCTCTAAACTCGCTTCTGCATTTTTGTGGCTTCAATAAAATTGGTCAGGCTAAGTAGATACTTTTAAGGCCTTAGGAATAAAGGGCCCAGGGAACAATCCCAGTGACTGAATGGTGAAGCCTGAGGCACCCAACATTAGGTCTCGGGTCTCATTTCCATCAAGCTGGCGAGCTGTGGAGAGCAACAGGCAGCTTGCTGGTAAGTGAAAATGGGGCCACTGCTGGCGTCTCAGCATTCTCGGGTAAGTAAACAAGTGGGACGAAGGGGATGAGGGGTATTCGGGTCAGGAGATCGTGGTGACGATCGGTGTCCATCTGGTGGGGGTTGGGGGATCTTTCCCAATTTGCCGGGTGACACACTTCCAACTGGTGTGCTTTCTGCCCACCATATTGGAGGCTTAGGAAGCCATTTAGCGCCCAAAAAATGGACCCAGCGAGGCTGAACAAGATAGCATGAAGGATTCCACTTCAAGACTGGGATCACAGCAGTGGGAACTGGTCATGGTGTTTATCCAGTACATATATTTTTTGATGACTAGAATGCAAGCATTCCTTCTCAGTTGAGATACACCACAGCTATACCCTTGGATAAGAATGGATGTTTAATTGAGCTAGTAGATATTTCTTCTAGTTTTATTTTTCCAGGGTCCCAAATTCATAGGCAAATTGCAACATAAATAATTTGCAAAAGTTTTTTTTTCCAGTTTCTGATAACTAAGATTGATAGGTTCTATCATGTTGTGCAGGCTGATGCAAAGTTCTCTTCACTTAGTCATTTATTGTGTCTCCTGATATCTTTCAACTACAGATGTAATATAGTAAGTCGCAAGTTCACAAGGAAACTTTAGCCCATTCTAAGAAGCAGTTAAAATCAATGAATGCATGAGGGAAATGGGCTTCATTCACTAATTGCATCAAATGTGTATTGTCTGTTACCAGGTATTCGGTGAAGTTCATACATACAGTACCTAGATTTATTTAACTATTCAAATTCTTACTGTAGCTAGGAGCTCTTACAACATTGTGGACAATATTAGCCAGATAGCTAAGCAATTGGATGTAGATGTCAGGGCAGTTGTCCTGTACCTCCTGCACATCTTTTCAAATATCATTTCCCGCTGAGCTTGCAATAAAAATCTGATGCAGCTGCTCTTTTCAAGTAATGTCTTATTTGTGTGCCAGGTGGAAGTCCCTTTGGACAGCTTCAAAAAGCTTTTTTAAAAAAATGTCTGTAAACCATTCCAGGTAACTGACTCATCAGGTACAGCATCTGACCATGGCTTCCTCAATTCAGAAACAATCCCTTTCGAAGAAGGAAAGGAATCATCCCAGCGAAGAAGCAAAACCACAAGCTTAGTCAAAGAAAAAAGATTGTCGTTCATGCCTCCCTTTATCACTACCCACTAACCCCCAGTCATTGTAGGAGGACACTCAGTGGGGCATCAAATCGTGCAAGATGTTTGAGTGCGGGAAACTGTGAAAGAGGGTTATACAATAAATGTCATAGTTTCTACTCCAAAATTCATTGGAGTCACTTTTTCTGAGCAGTCTGGTAATACTCGAACAGCTGAACCTGGGGAACGTAATAAGAATAGGAGCAGGAGTAGGCCATATGTCCGCCCGAGCTTGCTCTGCCATTCAATAAGATCTTTCCCGCCCGATCACCTCCATACACAAACCTCTGAGTGAAGAAATTCCTCCCATCTCTGTCTTAAATGGCCTACTCCTTATCCTGAGACTGCCCCTAGTTCTAGACACTCCAGCCAGGGGAAACAACCTCTCAGCATCTACCCTGTCAATCCCCTTCAGAATCTTGTATGTTTCAATGAGATCACCTCTCATTCTTCTAAATTCCAGAGAGTATAGGCCCATTCTATACAATCTCTCATCATAAGACAGCCCTCTCATCCCAAGAATCAATCTAGTGAACCTCTGTTGCACCACCTCCAAGGCAAATATATCCTTCCTTTGATAAGGAGACTAAAACTGCACAGTACTCCAGGTGTGGTTTCACCAAGGACCTGTACAATTGTAGCAAGACTTCCTTACTCTTATACTCCAACCCCTTGTAATAAAGGACAATATGCCATTTGCCTTCCTTGCTTGCTGTATCTGCATGCTAGCTTTCTGTGTTTCTTGCACAAGGACACCCAAATCTCTCTGAACACCAACATTTAAAAGTTTCTCACTATTTAAAAAATATACAGTATTTCTATTCTTCCAAGCAAAGTGAATAACCTCACATTCCCCTACATTATACTCCACCTGCCACCTTACTGCCCACTCACTTAGTCTATCAATATCCCTTTGCAGATGCTTTGTGTTCTCCTTACAGCTTACTATCCCTCCTAGCTTTGTATCGTCAGCAAACTTGTATACATTATACTTGGTCTCTTCATCAAGGTCATTAATATAGATTGTAAATAGCTGAGGCTCAACTGCTGATCCTTGTGGCACCCCACTAGTTACCGACTACCAACCTGAAAAAGACCCATTTGTCCCTACTCTCTTTTCTGAGCATCATCATCATAGGCAGTCCCTCCGAATCGAGGAAGACTTGCTTCCACTCTTAACATGAGTTCTTAGCTGGCTGTACAGTCCAATACGAGAACCACAGTCTCTGTCACAGGTGGGATAAATAGTCGTTGAGGGAAGGGGTGGGTGGGACTGGTTCACCGCACGCTCTTTCCGCTGCCCGCGCTTGATTTCTGCATGCTCACGGTGACTAGACTCGAGGAGCTCAGTGCCCTCCCGGATGCACTTCCCCCACTTAGGGCGGCCTTTGACCAGGGACTCCCAGGTATCAGTGGGGATGTCGCACTTTATCAGGGAGGCTTTGAGGGTGTCCTTGTAACGTTTCTGCTGCTCACCTTTGGCTCGTTTGCCGCGAAGGAATTCCGAGTAGAGCGCTTGCTTTGGGAGTCTCGTGTCTGGCATGTGAACTATGTGGCCTGCCCAGCGGAGCTGATCAAGTGTGGTCAGTGCTTCAATGCTGGGGATGTTGATCTACATGAGGACGCTAACGTTGGTACGTCTGTCCTCCCAGGGGATTTGTAGGATCTTGCGGAGACATCGTTGGTGGTATTTCTCCAGCGACTGGAGGTGTCTGCTGTACATGTTTCTGAGCCATACAGGAGGGCTGGTATAACTACAGCCCTGTAGACCATGAGCTTGGTGAGGGCTTGGTCTTCAAACACTCTTTTCCTCAGACGGCCGAAGGCTGCACTGGCGCACTGGAGGCGGTGTTGGATCTCGTCAATGCCTGCTCTTGTTGTTAGGACGCTTCCGAGATAAGGGAAGTGGTCCACGTTGTCCAGGGCCGCGCTGTGGATCTTGATGACTGGGGGGCAGTGCTGTGCGGCGAGAACAGGCTGGTACATTATCTCCAATCCTATGAGCTCTTGTGTAATAATCTTTTATGTGGCACTTCATCAAATGCCTTTTTGAAATCCAAATATACTACAACCACTGGTTCTACTTTATCTATCCTGCTAATTATATCCTCAAAAAACTCTAAATACATTTGTCAAACATGATTTCCCTTTCGTAAAACCATGTTGACTCTGCCTAATCATGTTATGATTTTCTAAGTGCCTTGATACCACTTCCTTAACAATGGATTCCAGCATTTTCCCAACGACTGATGTGATGTCAGGCTAACTGGCCTGTAGTTCCCTGTTTTCTCGCTCCCTCTCTTGAATAGTGCTGTTATATTTCCTACCTTCCAATTCGCTGGGACGGTTCAAGAATCTAGGGAATTTTGAAAGATCAAAACCAATGCATCCACTGTCTCTGCAGCCACCTCTTTTAGAACCCTAGGATGAAGGCTATCAGGTCCAGGGGATTTGTCGACTTTTAGTTTCTCTAGTACTTTTTCTCTACTTATATTGGGCTAAATTTTCCCCAGTGATTTGTGCCGGTTTTTTGGAGCAGGCTGCTCTTTTTGGCCTAAGTTGAAAAACTGCAGTTTCCCCAATCAGTTTGCACCAGTGTAACTCAGTACGATTTTTTTTAGTTCAATTTTTTTTCAGCCAAAGGGGGCGTAACCAGCCACCTACACCAATTCTGGCCATTTAGGGAAGTTTGACCAGCTGAGAGTTACTCCAGTTCTGCTTAGACTAGCATATGTGGCCTCTCCAGAAAAACATTCTGAAGAGTTAAGGAAATCGGCGCAAGAATGAAAATCGGCACAGCAGATGCCCGGACACACTAAAAGAATTGAAAAATACAAAGCCGCAACTTGCCTCCAACCCCACCCGAAGGGCTTGCCGGTCCGGTCCCATTCTCTGTCTCCATTCTCCAGGTCCGGTCCCATTCTCAGTCCTCAGTTCACACAGAGAAACAGAGAGCGAGAGAGAGACCGAGAATGGGATGGGATGGGACTGGACTGTCAAGCCCTTCGCGTGGGGTTGGAGGTAAGTTGCTGCTATGTGTTTTTCAAATCTGTTAATGTGTTGGGAGCTGGCTGTATGCGTCATTTTGCAACCATGGCAGCCCGATCTTTTTGGCGCAGATCAATGCTCCACCCCCAAAACTAAAGGTCGGGTTACGCCACGCCAAAATGAAGAAATCCAACGAGGAAACTTAGAATTTTTTTTTGCCGTACTTAAGCCCCAAAAAATCGGGCGTAACTCTTCAAGTACACCAAAAAAATGCTTTGAGGAAAATTGAACCCATTAATTCTTCTTCTTAGGCAGTCCCTCAAATTGAGGATGACTTGCTTCCACACCAAAAAGGGATGAGTTTGATTAGTTCACAGGTGTTTCAATAAAGGATCTAATATTCCAGGTCCCGAACTGCCTATTGAAAGGTGGAAGATGCCTGTGCGTGGATTTTTTTAATGTGTGGTGGCCGTTGCACACCAGCCACCACACGGGCTTGACAGAGCTTGGTCTTTGTCCAGTGGTAAGGATTAACCAAGATAACTGGAGACCAGCTCTGCTGCACGGACCTAGTGGGCACAAATATCTCAGTGTGGGCTGGTCCATGCTGCCCCTGGACCCATGCCTCTCCTGGGCCCCAAACTCATGCCTCTCCTGGGCCCCAATCACATCACTCTGCAATCTCTTGCCGCTCCTGCGCCTCGGCCTCGCCACTCCTGCTGTACCTGCCCACGCTCCAATCACTGACCTGAATTATGGTGACGTCCAATCCAGTCACCCTCTTCACAGCCGTTGCCCTCCTGCATCAGCTTGCGATGTACCCTGTAGTGGGACGCCGCCTCGCTGCTCCAGGGTTGCCGCTCCTTTTAAGGCCCCGACCTGCCGCAGATGTTCCCTCACAGGTCGTTAAGTTCCTCACCCTCATTAGACCCTTGATTGCCCATCATTTTGGGTATGTTTTTTGTGAAGATAGGTTCAAAATATTTGTTTAACATTTTTGCCATTTTCTTATTCCCCATAATAATTTCTCCTGCCTCAGCCTCTAAGGGACCAATGTTTATTTTTGCTGCTCTCTTCCTTTTTTACATGCTTGTAGAAGCCCCTACAATGTATTTTTATATTTCTTGCTAGTTTTCTCCCATAGTCTTATTTTTTCCTTTTTTACCAATTTTTTGGTCATCCTTTGCTGGTTTCTGAAACTCTCCCAATCCTCAGGCTTACTATTATTCTTCGCAACATTATAAGCTTCTTCTTTCAATCTAATGCTATCCTTAAGTTAGCCATGGATGGATCACTTTTCCTGTGTAGTTTTTGTTTCTCAATGGAATGTATTGTTGAGAATTATGAACTATTTCTTTAAATGCTAGCCATTGCTTATCTACTGCCATACCTTTTAGTCTATTTTTCAAATCTCCCTTAGCCAACTCGCCATTCATACCTATGTAATTGGCTTCATTTAAGTTTAAGACTCGAGTTTAAGACTTAGGCAAGTCACTCTCAAATATAATGTGAAATTCTACTGTATTATGATCACTCTGCCCCAGAGGATTCTTTACTATGAAATTGCTAATTAACCCTGTCTCATTACACAATACAAGATCTAAAATAGCCTGTTCCCTGGTTGGTTCCATGACGTATTATTCTAGGAAATTGTCCCGAATGCATTCCATGAACTCGTCCTTCAGACTACCTTTGACAATTTAATTTATCCAGTCTCTATGAAGATTAAAGTCCCCCACGCTTATTGTATTACCTTTGTTACAAGCTCCGACTATTTCTTGATTAATATTCTGTCCAATGGTATAGCTACTGTTCAGGAGCCTATATACGACGCACACCAGTGTTTTCTGCCCCTTGGTAGAAACATAGAAAATAGGTGCAGGAGTAGGCCATTCGCCCCTTCGAGCCTGCACCACCATTCAATAACATCATGGCTGATCATTCGCCTCAGTACCCCTTTCCTACTTTCTCTCCATACTCCTTGATCCTTTTCGCCGTAAGGGCCATATCTAATTCCCTCTTGAATATATCTAACGAACTGGCATTAACAACTCTGCGGTAGGGAATTCCATAGGTTAACAACTCTCTGAGTGAAGACGTTTCTCCTCATCTCAGTCCTAAATGGTTTACCCTTGATCCTTAGACTGTGTCCCCTGGTTCTGGATTTCCCCAACATCGGGAACATTCTTCCTGCATCTGACCTGTCCCGTCCCGTCAGAATTTTATATGTTTCGATGAGATCCCCTCTCATCCTTCTAAACTCCAGTGAATAAAGGCCCAGTCGACACATCCTCTCCTCATACGTCATCCCGGGAATCAGTCTGGTGAAGCCTCGCTGCACTCCCTCAATAGCAAGAACGTCCTTCCTCAGATTAGGAGAGCAAAACTGAACACACTATTCCAGGTGAGGCCTCACCAAGGCCCTGTACAACTGTAGTAAGACCTCCCTGCTCCTATACTCAAATCCCCGAGCTATGAAGGCCAACATACCATTTGCCTTCTTCACTGCCTGCTATATCTGCATGCCAACTTTCAATGACTGATGTACCATGACACCCAGGTCTCATTGCACCTCCCCTTTTCCGAATTTGCCGCCATTCAGATAATATTCTGCCTTCGTGTTTTTGCCCCCAAAGTGGACAACCTCACATTTATCTACATTATACTGCATCTGCCATGCATTTGCCCACTCACCTAACCTGCTAAGTCATTCTGCAGCCTCTTAGCATCCTCCTCACCACTCACACCACCATCCAGTTTACTGTCATCTGCAAACTTGGAGATATTGCACTCAATTCCTTCATTTAATCATTAATGTATATTGTAAATAGCTCGGGTCCCAGCACTGAGCCCTGCGGCACCCCACGAGTCACTACCTGCCATTCTGAAAAGGATCCATTTATCCCGACTCTCTGCTTCCTGTCTGCCAACCAGTTCTCTATCCATGTCAGTACATTACTCCCAATACCATGTATTGTGTTCCTAACGCAGATGAGACTGCACACAGGGAGTTTAAAGTAACAGTAACCTCAGTCTTTATTAAAACACTCCAGAGCGAGGAACAGGCCTTGGGGGCCGGCTTATATACAGTGTTCCCAAGGGATGTTGGGATCCCTTGGGACTTCAGGGGATGCGCTCCCTGGTGGCGGAACATGGGAGAGCATGCTTTACAGATACATAAAATTACTTCACCCTCCGGGCCTCAAAGTCAAAGTGAAAACTATTTACAAGGTGAGGCGGTCGGGAGCCTTTCTTTCCCTGGTAGACTGCCTCGGTACAAATGTCTCGCTGGGCTGGCGTGTTGTTGGCCCTGCAGGGCTGCTGGGTGAGCCTGGCCTTGCTGGGCTGTTGGGCGTGATGGGTTTGATTTCCTGGTCCGGGATGGTGTCCTTGATCTTTTGGGTGTGTGTTGTGGGCTCGAAAAAGGTGGTGTCTGCTGTAGGTTGTTCAGGGCAGTCTGTGAACCGCAGCCTCGTTTGCTCCAGGTGCTTTCTGCAAATTTGTCCATTGTCTAGTTTGACTACAAACACCCTGCTCCCTTCTTTAGCTATCACCGTGCCCGCGATCCACTTGGGACCATGTCCATAGTTTAGCACATACACAGGGTCATTCAGATCAATTTCCTGTGACACAGTGGCGCGACCATCGTTTGCATTTTGTTGCTGCCGCCTGCTCTCTACCTGATCATGCAGGTTGGGGTGAACCAGCAAGAGTCTGGTTTTAAGTGTCTTTTTCGTGAGTAGCTCAACCGGGGACACCCCTGTGAGCGAGTGGGGTCTCGTGCGGTAGCTGAGCAGTACTCGGGACAGGCGGGTTTGGAGTGAGCCTTCTTTGACTCGTTTGAGGCTCTGTTTGATTGTTTGTACTGCCCGCTCTGCCTGCCCATTGGAGGCTGGTTTAAACGGGGCCGAGGTGACATGTTTGATCCCATTGCGGGTCATGAATTCTTTAAATTCGGCACTGATGAAACATGGCCCGTTGTCACTGACCAGTATGTCAGGCAGGCCGTGGGTGGCAAACATGGCCCTCAGGCTTTCAATGGTGGTGGTGGCGGTGCTTCCCGACATTATTTCACATTCAATCCATTTTGAAAAAGCATCCACCACCACCAGGAACATTTTATCGAGAAACGGGCCCGCATAGTCGACATGGATCCTCGACCATGGTCTGGAGGACCAGGACCACAAACTTAGTGGTGCCTCTCTGGGCACATTGCTCAACTGAACACACACGCTGCATTGCCGTACACAGGACTCTAAATCAGAGTCGATACCGGGCCATCACATGTGGGATTGGCTATCGCTTTCATCATTACTATACCCGGGTGTGTGCTGTGGAGATCCGAGATGAACGTCTCCCTGCCCTTTTTAGGTAGCACTACGCGGTTACCCCACGACAGGCAGTCTGCCTGAATGGACAGCTCGTCCTTTCGCCACTGGAACAGCTTGATTGGCTCTTGCATTTCAACGGGGATGCTGGCCCAGCTCCCATGCAGTACACAGTTTTTTACTCGGAACAGCAGAGGATCTTGGCTGGTCCATGACCATCAACAAGTCTGCGGGCTGCGCCACCATCAACAAGTTTGCAGGCTGTGCCATTTCCACCCCCGTGATGGGCAATGGTCGCCGACTGAGAGCATCCGCACAGTTCTCGGTGCCTAGCCTGTGGCAGTTGGTATAGTTATACGCTGATAGCGCGAGTGTCCACCTTTGTATGCGGGCTGAGGCATTCGTATTTATCTCCTTGTTTTCAGCGAACAGGGATATGAGGGGCTTGTGATTGGTTTCCAGCTCAAATTTGAGGCCAAACAGGTACTGATGCATTTTCTTTACCCTGAACACACACGCTAATGCCTCTTTCTCAATCATGCTGTAGGCCCTCTTAGCCTTAGACAAACTCCTGGAGGCATAGGCGACAGGTTGCAACTTCCCCGCAATGTTAGCTTGTTGTAATACACACCCGACTCCGTACGACGACGCATCACATGCTCGCATAAGTCTTTTACACGGGTTATACAATACAAGCAGCTTGTTGGAGCATAAAATGTTTCTGGCTTTCTCAAAAGCAATTACTTGTTTTTTTTCTCCATACCCATTCTCACCTTTATGCAATAACACATGTAGGGGCTCTAAGAGGGTGCTTAACCCCGGTAGGAAGTTACCAAAATAGTTGAGGAGTCCCAGGAACGACCGCAGCTCCGTGACGTTCTGTGGCCTGGGCACGTTCCTGATAGCTTCTGTCTTGGCGTCTGTGGGCCGAATGCTGTCCGCTGTAATCTTTCTCCCCAAAAACTCCACCACTGTTGCCATGAAGACGCATTTTGACCTCTTCAGCCGCAGCCCTACGCGATCCAATGGCTGAAGGACCTCCTCCAGGTTTTGTAGGTGCTCGACGGTGTCCCGACCTGTGACCAATATGTCGTCCTGAAAAACCGCCGTGAGTGGTATCGACTCGAGTAGGCTCTCTATGTTTCTCTGGAAGATCGCTGCAGCCGACCAAATTCCAAACGGGCATCTGTTGCAGATGAACAGTTTCTTTTGCGTGTTTGATGCAGATGAGGCCCTTCGACGACTCCTCCAGCTCCTGCGTCATGTAGGCCGAAGTCAGGTCAAGCTTGGTGAACGTCTTGCTTCCTGCCAGCGTCGCAAATAGGTCGTCTGCCTTAGGTAGCGGGTATTGGTCCTATAGCGAGAAACGATTAATAATTACTTTATAATCACCGCAAATCCTGACCGTGCCATCACTTTTGAGTACTGGAACAATCGGGCTGGCCCACTTGCTGAATTCCACGGGAGGGATGATGCCCTCGCGTTGCAGCCTGTCAAGCTCGATTTCCACTCTCTCCCTCATCATGAGGTACCGCTCGCGCCTTGTGGTAAATGGGTCGTGCCTCGAGGACCAAGTGGATCTGCACATTCGCCCTGGAAAAGTTTCCAATGCTTGGCTCAAAAAGGGAAGGAAATTTGTTGAAAACCTGGGTGCATGAGGCCTCATCGACATGTGACAGCGCTCGGCTGTCATCCCAGTTCCAGCGGATTTTACCCAGCCAGCTCCTTCCAAGCATTGTGGGGCCATCGCCTGGGACAATCCAGAGTGGCAGTTCGTGCACCGTGCCCTCGTATGTGACCTTGACCATGATGCTGCCCAGGACAGTGATGAGCTCTTTGGTATATGTTCTCAGTTTCGTGTGGATGGGGCTCAGGGCTAGTCTGAGTTCTTGGTATATGTTCTCAGTTTCGTGTGGATGGGGCTCAGAGCTAGTCTGAGTGCCTTGTTGCACCACAGTCTCTCAAACATCTTTTTACTCATGATGGATTGGCTAGCACTAGTGTCCAGTTCCATGGCTACGGGTAAGCCATTCAATTTTACAGTTAGCATTATAGGTGGACATTTCGTTGAAAATGTGTGCACCCCGTGTACATCAGCATCTGCCTCCTCTCTCTCACGCTCGAAATTGCTTTGATCCACCATGGACCGATCTTCCTCTGCCACATGGTGGTTAGCAGGTTTTGCAGAGCTTGCAGCTCATCTGCAAGCTCGTTGGAGGTGCCCCATTGTTCCACAGCTCTTGCAAACATACCCTTTGAAGCGGCATGAATAGGCTGAATGGAAGCCTCCACAACGCCAACAAGATGTGAATTGCCTTGCATTCATCCTTTGTTGCGGACTCTGAGTCATCTGTGTCACCTAAGCCCTGCTGGCAGTTGCAGACTCGTGGTTTCTGCCCTGTACATTTCTGCTCGCAAACACAATTCCAGTTAATTTATGAACATTGCTAGCACTTGTGTGCTGAGAGATTTGTTTGGTGTTATCACTGGTGGACATAAACGCCTGTGCTATCGCAATGGCCTTACTTAGGGTCGGTGTCTCTACAGTCAAAAGTTTTCGTAGGATGGTCTCGTGGCCAATGCCCAGTACAAAAAAGTCTCTGAGCATTTGCTCCAGGTAGCCATCAAACTCACATTGTCCCGCAAGTTGCCTTAGCTCAGTGACGTAGCTCGCCACTTCCTGACCTTCAGATCACTGGCACATGTAGAACTGATACCTCGCCATCAGCACACTCTCCCTCGGGTTAAAATGCTCATGAACCAGTGCACACAGTTCCTCATACGACTTATCTGTGGGTTTCACTGGAGCCAGAAGATTCTTCATGAGGCTGTAGGTCGGTGCCCCACAGACCGTGAGGAGGACCGCTCTCCTTTTTGCAGCGCTTCCTTCTCCGTTCAGCTCGTTGGCTACAAAATACTGGTCTAGCCGTTTGACATAGGCTTCTCAGTCCTCACCCTCCGAGAACTTCTCCAGGATGCCCACAGTTTGCTGCATCTTTGCGTTGGATTCGTATACTCGTCGCCAGTTATTGTGTTCCGAACAAGGATGTGACGGCACACAGGGAGGTTAAAGTAGCAGTGACCTCAGTCTTTATTAAGGCACTCCAGATTGAGGAACAGACCCTAGGGGCCGGCTTATATACAGTGCTCCCAAGGGATGCTGGGATTGCTTTGGACTTCAGGGGATGCGCTCCCTGGTGGCGGAACATGGGAGAGCATGCTTTACAAATACACAACACCATCTGCTTTAATTTTGCACACTGATCTCTTGTGTAGGAACTTGTCAAAAGCCTTTTGAAAGTCCAAATACACCACATCCACTGGTTTTCCCTTGTCCACTCTACTAGTTACATTCTCAAAAAATTCCAGAAGATTTGTCAAGCATGATTTCCCTTTCATAAATCCATACTGACTTAGAACGATCCTGTCACTGCTTTCCAAATGCGCTGTTATTTCATCTTTAATAATTGATTCCAACATTTTCCGCACGACTGATGGCAGGCTACCGGTCTATAATTACTCGTTTTCTCTCTCCCTCTTTTTTTAAAAAGTGGTGTTACATTAGCTACCCTCCAGTCCATATGAACTGATTCAGAGTCGATAGACTCTTGGAAATGATCACCAATGCATCCACTATTTCTAGGGCCACTTCCCTAAGTACTCTGGGACGCAGACTATCAGGCCCCGGGGATTTATCAGCCTTCAATCCCATCAATTTCCGTAACATAATTTCCCGCCTAATAAGGATATCCTTCAGTTCCTCCTTCTCACTAGACCCTCGGTCCCCTAATATTTCCGGAAGGTTATTTGTGTCTTCCTTCGTGGAGACAGAACCAAAGTATTTGTTCAACTGGTCTGCCATTTCTTTGTTCCCCATTATAAATTACCTGAATCTGACTGCAAGGGACCTACGTTTGTCTTCACTAATCTTTTTCTCTTCACATATCTATAGAAGCTTTTGCAGTCAGTTTTTATGTTCCCGGCAAGCTTCCTCTCATACTCTATTTTCCCCCTCTTAATTAAACCCTTTGTCCTCCTCTGCTGAATTCTAAATTTCTCCCAGTTCTCAGGTTTGCTGCTTTTTCTGGCCAATTTATATGCCTCTTCCTTGGATTTAACACTATCCTTACTTTCCCTTGTGAGCCACGATTGAGCCATCTTCCCCGTTTTATTTTTACTCCAGACAGGGCTGAAAAATTGTTGAAGTTCATCCATGTGATCTTTAAATGTTTGCCAATGCCTCCACCGTCCACTCTCTAAATATCATTTGCCAGTCCATTGTAGCCAATTCACGTCTCATTCCATCGAAGTTACTTTTCCTTAAGTTCAGGACCCTAGTCTCTGAATTAACTGTGTCACTCTCCATCTTAATAAAGAATTCTACCATATTATGGTCACTCTTCCCCAAGGGGCCTCGCACAACAAGATTGCTAATTAGTCCTTTCTCATTACACAGTCTAGGATGGCCAGCCCTCTAGTTGGTTCCTCGACATATTGGTCCAGAAAACCATTCTTTCTACATTCTAGGAAATCCTCCTCTACCATATTGCTACCAGTTTGGTTAGCCCAATCTATATGTAGATTAAAGTCACCCATTATAACTGCTGTACCTTTATTGCATGCATCCCTAATTTCTTGTTTGATGCTGTCCCCAACCTCACCACTACTGTTTGGTGGTCTGTACACAACTCCCACTAGCATTTTCTGCCCTTTGGTATTCCGCAACTCCACCCATACAGATTCCTCATCATCCAAGCTAATATCCTTCCTTACTATTCTGTTAATTTCCTCTTTAATCAGCAACGCTACCCCACCTCCTTTTCCTTTCTGTCTATCCTTCCTGAATGTTGAATACCCCTGGATGTTAAGTTCCCAGCCTTGGTCACCTGGAGCCATGTCTCTGTAATGCCAATTATATCATATTCGTCAATTGCTGCCTGTGCAGTTAATTCGTCCACCTTATCACGAATACCCCTCGCATTGAGGCACAGATCTTCAGGCTTGTCTTTTTAACATACATAAGAACAGAAGAACATAAGAATTAGGAACAGGAGTAAGCCATTTAGCCCCTCGAGCCTGCTCCGCCATTCAAAAAGATCATGGCTGATCTGGCCGTGGACTCAGCTCCACTTACCCGCCCGCTCCCCATAACCCTTAATTCCCTTATTGGTAAACATTTATATATCTGTATTTTGAATACATTCAATGAGCTAGCCTCAACTGCTTCCCTGGGCAGAGAATTCCACAGATTCACAACCCTCTGGGAGAAGAAATTCCTTCTCAACTCGGTTTTAAATTGGCTCCCCCGTATTTTGAGGCTGTGCCCCCGAGTTCTAGTATCCCCGACTAGTGGAAACAACCTCTCTCCCTCTATCTTGTCTATCCCTTTCATTATTTTAAATGTTTCTATAAGATCACCCCTCATTCTTCTGAACTCCAACGAGTAAAGACTCAGTCTAGTCAATCTGTCATCATAAGGTAACCCCCTCATCTCCGGAATCAGCCAAGTGAATCGTCTCTGTACCCCCTCCAAAACTAGTATATCCTTCCTTAAGTAAGGTGACCAAAACTGCACGCAGTACTCCAGGTGCGGCCTCACCAATACCCTGTACAGTTGCAGCAGGACCTCCCTGCTTTTGTACTCCATCCCTCTTGCAATGAAGGCCAACATTCCATTCGCCTTCCTGATTACCTGCTGTACCTGCAAACTAACTTTTTGGGATTCATGCACAAGGACCCCCAGGTCCCTCTGCACCGCAGCATGTTGTAATTTCTCCCCATTCAAATAATATTCCCTTTTACTGTTTTTTTTTCCAAGGTGGATGACCTCACATTTTCCTACATTGTATTCCATCTGCCAAACCTTAGCCCATTCGCTTAACGTATCTAAATCTCTTTGCAGCCTCTCTGTGTCCTCTACACAACCCGCTTATCCACTAATCTTTGTGTCATCTGCAAATTTTGTTACACTACACTCTGTCCCCTCCTCAAGGTCATCTATGTATATTGTAAACAGTTGTGGTCCCAGCACCGATCCCTGTGGCACACCACTAACCACCGATTTCCAACCTGAAAAGGACCCATTTATCCCAACTCTCTGCTTTCTGTTTGCCAGCCAATTCTCTATCCATGCTAATACATTTCCGCTGACTGCGCGTACCTTTATCTTCTGCAGTAACCTTTTGTGTGACACCTTATCGAATGCCTTTTGGAAATCTAAATACACCACATCCATCGGTCCCCTCTATCGACCAATACTTTGCCCTTTTAGAATTTTGCTGCAATGTAGACCTTTTAAATTTTTGCCTTGGGTTTCTCTGCCCTCCACTTTTACTTTACTTCTTTCTATCTTTTGCCTCTGCCCCCATTCTACTTCTCTCTGTCTCCCTGCATAGGTTCCCATCCCCCTGCCATATTGGTTTAACCCCTCCCCAACAGCACTAGCAAACATTCGCCCTTGGACATTGATTCCGGTCCTGCCCAGGTGCAGACCGTCCGGTTTGTAATGGTCCGACCTCCCTCAGAACCAGTTCCAATGTCCCAAGAATTTGAATCTCTCCCTGTTATTCCTTATCTCCACCCATACTGATTCTACTTCCTGATCTTCTGAGCCAAGATCCTTTCTCGCTACTGTCCTTATCTCATCCTTTATTATCAGGGCTACCATTCTGCCTGTCTTTTCAAAACGTCAAGTAGCCTGGACACCTGGCAACCACATTTCTATAATGGCTATTAGATCAAACCCAGTTATCTCTATTTGTGCCACTAGTTAGTCTATCTTGTTATGTATGCTCCATGCATTCAGATACAGAGCCTTTAATTTAATTTTTTTACCGTTATTCCCTGCTTTGACCTTATTCTTTGCTGCACTGCACGGAGGTGCAGGCATGACATTATTCAAACAACGTGAGCTGATAAATAAGTGGGTAAGGATTTTGGTTTATATTTAGAGTATTTTTTGATGCCTAAATAGTTCAGGAACAATAGTTGCATAATAATGACTCAAAGAATTGTCACAACCAGTGTTTTATGTTAACCTAATAGGATACCGCAAAGTTACTCTAATCACTCCAGAATATTTGGTGGCACATCATTAGTGATAATTTAACACCGCCTGTTCAAATTCATTTACTCTATATGGCTATTTTTTTACAGTCTTTATAACAACATAACAACCACAACCTTTCTCTTGGCCTTCAGCATTAATTCCAAATCCTAAATGGCATAATCATTTCAGGGAAAGCAACCTATTTAACCAAATGACAGGTAAGTAAACTTTTATAAAAGTTCATCACTCCATAGTGATGATAAATGATCTGCCATGTGGTTAAGTGGTCTGATATAATTGAGACGATATAAATGTACTTTAATCTCTTAAGGGAACAATATCCTTAACAAATTATTGATTATTTTTAACAGGCTGACAGTTCCACCTGTCAATGTGAAGTACGCTACTTGTTTTAAATATTTTTCCATTGTATGTCTTCATGCTACTCACAGATCATTCAAACTTGTGTATCTTTGCTCCATTTCATGTCTTTCTACAGCATAAATCCTACTAACATTGGATGAACAGTGTTCAAATTGAAATACCTTAAGCTACTGTAAGTTAAAATACACTTTACAACAACAACTTACATTTATATAGCACCTTTAACATAGTAAAACATCCCGAGATGCTTCACAGGAGTGTTATCAGACCACATTTGATATCGAGCCATGTAAAAGAGATATTAGGACAGGTGATCAAAATTTTCATCAAAGAGGATTATAAGGAGTGACTTAAAGGATGAGAGAGAGATTCAGAGAGGTGGAGAGACTTGGGAGGGAATTCCAGAGCTGAGAACATAGACAGCTGAAGGCATGACTGCAAATAATGGAGCAATGGAAATTGGGGATGAGCAAGAGGCCAGAATTGGAGGAGCAAAGAGATCTTGGAGGGTTGTAGGGCAGAAGGAGGTTACAGACTTAGGGAGGGGTGAGGGGGGATTCGAACACAAGGATGAGAATTTTAAAATAGAGCATTGCTGGACCAGGAGCCAATGTAGGTTAGCGAACACAGGGCAGATGGGTGAACGGGATTTGGTGTGAGTTGGGATACAGGCAACAGAGTTTTAGCTGAGTTCAAGTTTACAAAAGGCCATTGAAAATGTTAAGCCATCAGATGTAACTGAGTTTTTAATGGTGAGCTAAGTCATAATTATTGCTGAACAATCTTGCTGGCCCTGAAATTTTAGAAGTATGGAGTGTCATTCCCTCCATTCCATGATAAAAATTCCACATATTTTTTAAATAATTTTTTTTTTAAATTATAGTTTGTTTTTGATAGTTCAGCTTTTACCTTAATCCCATGTGTTTCCCCAATCTTTATTTTGCTTTGTGTTAAATGATTAAAATGTGAATGATAATCAGTGTTTTTTATTTCCTGGTATGCTTTCTGTGAGAATTCTTCAATCTGATTATCAGCTCAGCCTGCTTGATAATTTCACGGTTCCTGGACACCACAGATCCCCCATAGATGGTGCCAGATTGAAACTGAAGACTGAATAGGGGAAATCAACGCCATAGAACCTGCTAAATCTTTGTGGGCAGCTTTCTTTGAGGTCAGCGGTGAGTGCTGTCCCTTCGCTGCTGAGCACAAAATCCGGGCCATTGAGTGGGTTGCATTCAAAACTGCTAATAAATAAAGATCAGTGTTAAAAGTGCTAATGTTCAGATGCACAGTAACTGTTATACCTGTAGATGGTGCTGTGATAGAGGTTTCCAACATAATTGTGTCCTGGTTTTGAATTAACATTACATAACAGCCTAACTCTTCATAAGTGACTTACATATCCTCTTTCGCCCTCTACCCTCCCCTCCTCGCTCATTCCCTCCCCATCTCCACTAGACTGCCTTCATGTTTCTTCCCCCTCCCGCTCGTCTCTCCTCTTCCCCAGTCTCCTTCCCTTCATCTCCCTATTTTATTTTCCATTCTCACCCTTACTCCTCTCCCCTCTCTTTTTTTACTTTTCCTCTTCCTTGCCTCATCCCCCCCCTTCTTTTGTCTCTCCCTTTACCCCTTTCCTCCCTTTCCTACATCCTTCTCCCTTCCCTTTTCCACCTCCTCTTCTTCCCCTCCCCCCACCCCCTCCCCACTTACACTCCCCTTCCCTCCCTTCCTTCTTCCCTGCCTTGATTTTTGATTATGCCTTCACCTCATAAGAACATAAGAAATAGGAACAGGAATAGGCCATACGGCCCCTCGAGCCTGCTCCGCCATTCAATAAGATCATGGCTGATCTGATCATGAACTCAGGTCCACTTCCCCGCCCGCTCCCCATAACCTCTTATCCCCTTATCATTTAAGAAACTGTCTATTTCTGTCTTAAATTTATTCAATGTCCTAGCTTCCACAGTTCTCTGAGGCAGTGAAATCCACAGATTTACAACCCTCTGAGAGAAGAAATTTCTCCTCATCTCAGTTTTAAATGGGTGGCCGCTTATTCTAAGATCATGCCCTTTAGTTCTAGTCTCCCGATCAGTGGAAACATCCTCTCTGCATCCACCTTATACGTTTCGATAAGATCACCTCTCATCCTTCTGAACTCCAATGAGTAGAGGCTCAACCTACTCAACCTGTCCTCATAAGTCTATCCCCTCGTCCCCGGAATCAACCTTGTGAACCTTCTCTGAACTGCCTCCAAAGCAAGTATATCCTTTCGTAAATATGGAAACCAAAACCGCACGCAGTATTCCAGGTGTGGCCTCACCAATACCCTGTATAGCTGTAGCAAGACTTCCCTGCTATTATACTCCATCCCCTTTGCAATAAAGGTCAAGATTCCATTGGCCTTCCTGATCACTTGCTGTACCTGCATACTATCCTTTTGTGTTTCATGTACAAGTACCCCCAGGTCCCGCTGTACTGCAATCTTTCTCCATTTAAATAATAACTTGCTCTTTGATTTTTTTTCTGCCAAAGTGCATGACTTCACTGTTTCCAACATTATACTCCATTTGCCAAATTTTTGCCCCCTCACTTAGCCTGTCTATGTCCTTTTGCAGATTTTTTGTGTCCTTCTCACACATTGCTTTTCCTCCCATCTTTGTATCATTGGCTATGTTACACTCAGTCCCTTCTTCCAAGTCATTAATGTCGATTCTAAATAGTTGGGTTCCCAGCACTGATCTCTGCGGCACCCCACTAGTTACTGATTGCCAACCAGAGAATGAACCATTTATCCCGACTCTCTGTTTTCTGTTGGTTAGCCAATCCTCTATCCATGTTAATATATTACCTCCAACCCCGTGAACTTTTATCTTTTGCAGTAACCTTTTATGTTGCCACCTTGTCAAATGCCTTCTGGAAGTCCAAATACACCACATCCACTGGTTCCCCTTTATCCACCCTGTTCGTTACATCCCCAAAGAATTCCAGCAAATTTGTCAAACATGACTTCCTCTTCATAAATCCATGCTGACTCTGCCTGACCGAATTTTGCTTTTCCAAATGTCCTGCTACTGCTTCTTTAATAATGGACTCCAACATTTTCCCAACCACAGATGTTAGGCTAACTGGTCTATAGTTTCCTGCTTTTTGTCTGCTTCCTTTTTTAAATAGGGTCATTACATTTGCAGTTTTCCAATCTGCTGGGACCTCCCCAGAATTCAGGGAATTTTGGTAAATTACAACCAATGTATCCACTATCCCTGCCGCTACTGAAGACCCAAGGATGCAAGCCATCAGGTCCAGGGGATTTATCTGCCTTTAGCCTCATTATCTTACCGTGTACCGCCTCCTTAGTGATTGTGATTGTGTTAAGTTCCTCCCTCCCTATAGCCCCTTGACTATCCCCTGTTGGGATATTGTTAGTGTCCTCTACCATAAAGACTTATACAAAATATTTGTTCAGAGTTTCTGCCATCTCCATGTTCCCCATTACTAATTCCCCAGTGTTGTCCTCTAAGGGACCAACATTTACTTTAGCCACTCTTTTCCTTTTTATATACCTATAGAAACTCTTGCTATCTGTTTTTATATTTTGTACTAGTTTACTTTCATAGTCTATCTTCCCTTTATTAATCATATTTTTGCTGGCTTTTAAAAGCTTCCCAATCTTCTGTCCTCCCATTAGTTTTGACCAGTTTGTATGTCCTTGTTTTTAATCGGATACCGTCCTTTATTTCTTTAGTTAGCCACGGATGGCTCTCTTTTCTCTCTTACACCCTTTCCTCCTCACTGGAATATATTTTTCTTGAGAGTTGTGAAATATCTCCTTAAAAGTACACCACTGTTCATCAACCGTCCTATACTTAAATCTATTTTCCCAGTCCACTTTAGCCAACTCTGCCCTCATACCTTCATAGTCTCCTTTATTTAAGCTTAGTACGCTGGTTATAGATCCAACTTTCTCACCCTCCATCTGAATTTGAAATTCAATCATGCTATGATCACTCATTCCAAGGGGATCCTTTACTAGGAGATTGTTTATTAATCTTGTCCCATTACACAGGACCAGATCTAAGTTAGCCTGCTCACTGGTTGGTTCCGTTACATACTGCTCAAGGAACCCGTCCCTTATGCACTCTATGGACTCCTCCTCGAGGCTACCCTGACCAGTTTGATTTGTCTAATCAATATGGAGGTTAAAATCACCCATGATTATTGCTGTTCCCTTTTTGCAAGCCCCCACTATTTTCTGGTTTATGCTCTGACCAACAGAGTTACTACTGTTAGGAGGCCTATAGACTATGCCCACTGTGACCTTTTTCTCCTTATTATTCCTTATCTCCACCCAAACTGTTTCAATAGCCTGATCATTTGAGCCAATATCGTTTCTCACTATTGCAGTGATTCCATCTTTTATCAATAGAGCTACCTCCCTCCTTTTCCTTTCTGTCTGTCCTCCCACCCTCTAACCCTGCTTGACCTGAAATCTGCACTTGGTCTTGAGTCATTATGTGGAACGGCATAGAAGAGTGACAAATAATATATACTGGGCCAAATTTTGTTGTAGCAGGGCATCTAATGGAGCTGATCCTGGAGCAGTGAGGGAACCATCTGGGATCTGAGTGAACAATGGGTCAAACAGTTTATCTCCTTAACCAATGAGATTTGAGGATTGAGAAATAAACAGAGGAGGGACTGAGAAGGAAGGTGAATTAGATTGGGTGAATTCAATATCAAATCAGGTACATAAAGAGGGAAAGAAAGATTGGATCAAGGAAGCGAAAAAAGAGGTAGAAAAGAAAAGTTAAAAAAAACTTTGCATTTTTAAAATCTCCCAACAATTAAGACCTGAAGGTATAAGATTCCACACTTATTAATAGTTATTTTTTAGTACCAGAGAGATTGGCAGTAAATAACACCTTGTATGTCATTAAAAGGGTACTTAGACTTGAAATTACTTGAGTTAACTTCCGTTAAGATTAGTTCGTATCTACTGCACAAATATAGAAATTTTGCGCCATTCAATGCATTTCAATGGTGAGGCAGACAGCGAGATATCGCTTTCGCGAAACTCGGACAGCAATTTTCTAATATCAGTGTATAACTGCACATCTGCCCCGTGCCTGATGTTGCTCTACCATTGACGCATAAATAATGACGAGCCATCATAATCTGGCCCAGTATGGTTTTCATTTGTCAAATTTTGTTTCATAACATTCCTGTGAAGAGCCTTGGGATTTTTTACTATGTAAAAGGTGCTATATAAATGCAAGTTCTTGTGAGACCATCTGTTACACTTCACAATGTCAAAATATTTAAAAATAAAAGAGAAAGGAAGGTAGTAATTTCATACTGGTTTCTCCTGAATTGGAGCTGGAAATCTACAATTACCTATCACTCTGCAAAGATCTCTGATCAACAGAAGTTAATCTGTAATTGATCACAGGATGTTTACAGAAATGAGACTTTGTGGCCTTAAGCAAGAAGATAGTTAAACACAAATTCAATTGAGCAATGAAATAATATATTGTGCGTTAGCATTACATGGTCGAACACTCCGATTATGAAATGTGTATTATACAATCCTGCATGAAGAATGCCACAGGAAATCAACTAGTATCTCTATAAATTCCTTAGTCATAAATCTTTGTGTGAGAATGTTGTTAAAATTGGTTACTATTACTAATTATCAATAGGCCCGACATCCCAGACACAGTGGCAGAGTTAAGAACATAAGAAATAGGAACAGGAGTAGGCCATACGGCCCCTCGAGCTTGCTCCGCCATTCAATAAGATCATGGCTGATCTGATCATGGACTCAGCTCCATTTCCTTGCCCGCTCCCCATAACCCTTTATTCCCTTATCTGTCTAACTCCGCCTTAAATATATTCAATGACCAGCCTCCACAGCCCTCTGTGGCTGGAATTTGTTGGAAGAGTTGCGGAATTGAGACCCTCATGTTACAAGAATTTGAATGCTACCTCCTATGCCCTTTTTCTAGAGCTTTAATGTCTTGGACAATAGCACAATATCATTTGAAGAAACTTCCTATAATTTCTGTATTGAGATTGGGAAACCACAGGAAATTCTTCAGGCTTAACATTAGCAGTAAAAGGTCAAAGTTTTGCTATTTAGCTTAATTGGGCTACAGTGTTGGTTGTTTTTCTGAAGTGGCAGAGATTATGGGCCCGAAATTCAGTACCGGTGGAAAGTTAGTGCTCCCCCCACCTTTTTGTGGCCATTAGCGCCGAAAATTTTTCGTGGCTGGGCCACCCCATAATCAGCTCCAAAAGTGAACAAATGGGTTTCAGCGCAAATGAAGCCTTCCAAAGTGGATTTTTCAGCAGTGTGGTTTCTTAATTTGAGCATTATCACCACTGAGAAATTCAGCACGCAAGTAAGGGTTTCTAATGAGGCCAGGGTTTGCAGCAAGGTCCTAAGGGGGGGAAGGAGTTTGGAAGGATGGCTGGCCTAAGAGGTGTAAGGAGAGCCAACAGGTTCACTGATATGGAGCAGGAGACACTGATAGACGGTGTGGAGGACAGAAGAAGAATACTGTTTCCTGACGTGGGAGACCTGGCAGACTGCCAGTACATAATGTATGGCAGGAGATTGCAAGGGAGGTATGAGGCACCTCCATATATGTGAGGACGCACCCTCCCAGGTGGGTGCTGGCCACTCTGCAACCGGCCCTTCCAGGGTGGCAATGGGTCGACGCCTCCTAGCTCTGGGGCAACGGGGATCCTCCTCCTCTTCCTGCACCACCTCCTCCTCAGGTGGTACTGCTGGCTTGACCTCCAGCGGCTCATGATGGCCAGATTGTGCAGCATGTAGCAGACTACGATGATTATAGAGAACTGTTGAGAAGACTACTGCAAGGTGCCAGCAGAGAGGTCCAGGCACCAAAATCTCTGCATAGGATGCCTATGCACTGCTCGATGATGCATCTGGTGGCACAATGAGTGTCATTGTATGCATATCTGGCACTGGGGTTCTGCAGAGGAGTGAGCAGTAACGGGATATCCCTTGTCCCCAAGCAGCCAACTGCAATCCTGATTCGGACCAGTGAAGAAGGCGGGCACACTGATCTGGCACAGAATGAACGAATCATGGCTGCCGCCTCCCTTGCCCGCTGCCTGTCTGCACTGTGCTGATGGCGACACCTTCTCAAGTGTGCCGCCCTGCTTCTGACCAGGTGTACCAGGTGTCACTCTCCCAACACTCCTCCCATCCTCAGGGTGAACCCTGCCAAGCAGGTCTCTGCAGCCCACTAATGTGTCAGACCTGAAAGTTGTACAAAAGTACAGGGGTATGTGCAAACCTCTGAGCAGCACTCAGCCGGTTTAATGGAGACAAAACAATTAGTAAATCTATATCGAGATAACTCCTGCGGACCATGGAAAAATGAAATAAAAAAATAAGTAATAAAACTTTTTACCTACCAAAGGGCCCCAGCCATGTCGCATTTGGGCACTACATTGAAAACCTCGCAGGGGCACTGCCGGGAAAAGTCCTTTTTTCCTCTGTGAATTTCGCTGTTGCTAGGCCCTTTCCAGCGGCGCGCACACTGTAGAGCTCACGGCTGGAAAGTCTCCTTTGCTGTGGCTTCACCGCGCTGTTTCCGGCAGAAATGAACACCGCTGAAATCCTCCCCGAGCTGTACATGGCTCGGGGAGGGAAAAGTAACCGACCGCAGCTGCCAATCGATTTTTTTCGGTCGACCGCCCAAACTCCACGGTAGCCATACCTTTTGGAACGGTCAATTTCAGCCCCTACATTGTATCTAAATAGCTAGCCAGCAGAGGCATGCTCCAACAAGCCAGTGGGTCGAAGCATTGTTGGAATATCTGAGGTTTGTGACCAAAAATCTGAATTGTGTCTACAAAATACATATTCTTCATAGGAATCCTTTTCAAAACAGGAAAGATTTACTCCTTTGTTCCTCACATCAAGGTTGCTATATTCCAGTGCAACACCTGCCTTCCAGACACTGGCTCACTGCATTATTTGGGGCACAAGCCTCAGGCAGTTGTGCTTTTAATATGGTGGGGAGACCACTGTGGTGCTGGTGTCTTGCTCATAAGAATTAATAAGCCTTATTAAAGTCTCAGGTTTCATGCAAACATAATTAAACGAGCACAAAGCACCATAATGTGTTTTTTTCCCCTTCTGTGTGCAATTGAAATGGTAGCAAGGGGAACTCTCCTGATGCAAGGCTTAAAATTGCTAAAGCTGAGGGAATAATTTAAACTAAGCTGCTCGGTGTGACAATGATGTGATCAGATCGGTCGCCAGTTTTACTTGACTTCAATGGAAAGTAAAACTGGTGGCGGATCTAATCTTGTCAGTTTCCCACCAGGCAAGTTAGATTAAAATCACTCCTTTCTTTCTTCGTAATGTTTTCAATATTTACAAGATTTTAAACATTTTTGCTATTAGTAAAGATTTTCTATTTTTTTTATTTCCTTCTATTAAACATTGAGAAGACTGAGGCCATTGTCTTCTTTGCGATGCTTTCCGGTGGCAAATTTTTTCAAAATTAGACCTGACCTCAGTTTCCATGACCCAGGAGCTGGCAAGTGAGTCGAAGAAGCTGACCATCATCATGGCACACAAGGGGTTGTTTGAGTACAACAGATGTCCGTTCGGGATTCATTCGGCCGCCGCAATCTTTCAGCCAAATATGGAAAGCCTCCTCAAGTCCATTCCAAGGACGGTGGTTTTTCAAGACGACATCCTCATCACGGGTCGCGATACTGAAGAACATCTCCACAACCTGGAGGAGGTGCTACGCAGACTGGACCGGGTAGGGCTGCGACTGAAAAAGGCAAAGTGCGTCTTCTTAGCTCCAGAGGTAGAATTCCTGGGGAGGAGGGTAGCAGCAGACGGGATCAGACCTACTGCGTCCAAAATGGAAGAGATCCAGAGAGCACCCAGACCCCGTAACACGACGGAGCTGCATTCGTTCCTGGGGCTCCTGAACTATTTTGGCAACTTTCTTCCCAAATTGAGCACGCTGTTAGAGCCGCTTTACATGCTCCTATGCAAAGGTCGTGATTGGGCCTGGGGGAAAAGCCAGGAAAGGGCTTTTGATAGAGCACACAATTTGTTATGCTCCAACAAACTGTTAATGTTATATGACCCGTGTAAGAAACTAGTTTTAACGTGCAATGCGTCGTCCTATGGGGTCGGGTGTGTGTTGCAGCATGTGAATGCCAATGGTTGGTTACAGCTGGTAGCTTATGCCTCCAGAAGTCTGTCCCAGGCAGAAAGGGGCTACGGGATGGTAGAAAAGGAAGCGCTAGCATGTGTATATGCAGTAAAAAAAAATTCACCAGTACCTGTTTGGCAGGAAATTTGAGCTGGAGACAGATCACAAACCCCTAATGTCCCTTTTGGCTGACAGCAAGACCATAAATGCGAATGCATCGGCCCTCATACAGAGGTGGGCACTTATGTTAGCCGCCTATGATTACACCATTTGGCACAGACCAGACATTGAAAACTGCGCCAATGCACTCAGCAGGCTCCCACTAGCAACCACTGAGGGGGCAACTGAGCATGATGCTGAGATGGTCATGGCTGTTGAAGCTTTCGAAAGCAGAGGCTCACCTGTGACAGCCCGTCAGATTAAAGTCTGGACAAATAAAGACCTGCTCCTGTCTTTAGTTAAGAAATGTGTCCTGAATGGGGACTGGGCAGCCACATACGGGTCATGCCCTGAGGAGTTTAAACCGTTTCATAGGTGCAAGGATGAACTCTCAATTCAGGCCGATTGCCTACTGTGGGGAAACCGAGTAGTCATGCCCCAGAAGGGCAGAGAGGTGTTTATCAGAGAACTTCACAATGAGCACCTGGGCATTGTCATGATGAAGGCAATTGCCAGGTCACACGTTTGGTGGCCAGGGATAGATGCAGACCTGGAACTTTGTGTTCGCAGGTGCAACATGTGTGCTCAGCTGGGCAACGCACCCAGGGAAGCCCCCCTTAGCCCCTGGTCCTGGCCTGCCAAGCCATGGTCACACATCCATGTGGACTACGCAGGTTCTTTCATGGGAAAAATGTTTTTGGTTGTAGTGGACACCTACTCCAAATGGATTGAGTGTGCCATTTTAAATTCAAGCACATCCTCTGCCACGGTAGAACGTCTACGGGCAATGTTCGCCGCCCATGGTCTACCGGACGTCTTGGTCAGCGACAATGCCCCATGCTTCACAAGCACTGAATTCCAGGACTTCATGGCAGGCAATGGAATCAACCATGTCAGAACGGAACCGTTCAAGCCGGCCTCAAACGGCCAGGTGGAACGAGCAGTGCAGATAATCAAACAGGGGATGCTCAGAATCCAAGGGGGTTCCCTAGAAAGCCGCTTATCACACCTCCTGTTGGTCAATAGATCCCGACCACACTCGCTCACAGGGGTTCCACCCGCAGAGCTGCTAATGAAAAGGATGCTCAAAACCAGGTTATCGCTTATACACCCTACTATGAAAGAAATTGTTGAGAGCAGGCGTCAGTCACAATGTGACGACCATGACAGGAATGCGAGGGCGCGATGTATTGATGTCAATTACCTTGTTTTTATCCTTAATTACGCTGCAGGGCCCAAATGGCTTGCAGGCACTGTGAGTGCCAAAGAGGGGAATAGGGTTTTGGTAGTTAAAATTACCAATGGACAAATCTGCAGCAAACATGTTGATCAAACTAAAAAGAGGTTCAGCAACCCCATAGAAGAAGCAGAGGAAGAACACGACGTAGAGTTTACAACACCACAGGTGACCGAACACCGGAACCAAATGGAGGAGAGCCCAGTCACTGTGGGCAGTCCGGACAGGCCTGAGGCACCGCAAACAGCAGACACTCAGGCCAGCGCCCAACAACCGGAGCCCCAACTCAGGCGCTCTACAAGGGAGCATAAACCACCAGAGACTTAACCTGTGATCCCAATAAGACTTTGGGGGGGGAGGTGATGTCATGTATTCAACTATCATTGTAACCCATGTATAAGCTGACCTAAGTTGTACACCTTGAGAACATTGACCACAAGGGGCGAACTTGTGGGAGACACTCCTAACCTGGACTTTCAGGTATAAAAGGGTAAGCTCCACCCACCTTCAGCTTTTTGAGGTCAATGTTCTCAAGATATACAATTTAGTTCAGCTTATACATGGGTTACAATGATAGTTGAATACGTGACATCACTCTTCTTTCGTATGGTATTGCAAACTTTTGAATTAACATTACATAATGGCCTAGAATTTGCGGTTGTAATGATGGCAAAACTGTCAGCACTCTGCCATTGAAGCTTTGCCCACTTCAAGTAAAGGAAAGGATGGTCATTCTAGTGACATCTTTTTAACCAAGCAATTTTCTACACAGGAGAAATCTACAGGCCTAAATATTCAGTTCAAGCAGTGAGTACAGGTATCAGAATTTCCCAACTATCTGCATACTCTTGAATTAGTCTGCTTAAAGGAAGTAGAAACCCAAAGGTTGGCGATGTCCTGGGGCTGTGATGATTGACCTCCAACCACCATAACCATCTTCCTTTGTGCTAGGTATGACTCCAGCCAGTGGAGAGCTTTCCCTCTGATGCACAATGACTTAAGTTTTACTAGGGATCCTTGATGCTACACTTGTTTAACTGCTGCCTTGATGTCATGAGCAGTCACTCTCACCTCACCTGTGGAATTCAGCTTTTTTGTCTATGTTTGGACCAAGGCTGTAATGAGGTCTGAAGCCGAATGGTGCTGACAGAACCCAAACTGGGCATCAGTGAGCAGGTTATTAGTGAGTAAGTGCTGCTTGATAGCACTGTTGATGACAACTTCCAACACTTGGCTGATGATTGAGAATAGACTGATGGGGCGGTAATTGGCCGGATTGGATTTGTCCTGCTTTTTCTGGACAGGACATACCTGGGCAATTTTCCACATTGTCGTATAGATGCCAATGTTGTAGCTGTACTGGAAGAGCTTGGCTAGAGGCGCAGCTAATTCTGGAGCATAAGTCTCCAGCACAACAGCCAGGATGTTGTCGGGGCCCATAGCTTTTGCTGTATCCAGTGCGCTCAGACGTTTCTTGATATCACGTGGAGTGAATCAAATTGGCTGAAGACTGGTGGGGACATCAGGAAGAGGCCGATATTGATCATCCACTTTACACTTCTGCTGAAGATGGTTGTAAATACTTCAGCCTTGTCTTTTGCACTCATGTGCTGGGCTCTGCCCTCATTGAGGATAGGGATATTCATGGAGCCTCCTCCTCCCATTAGTTGTTCAATGGTCCATCACCATTAACGACTGAATGTGGCAAGACTACAGAGTTTTACTCTGATCCGTTGGTTGTGTGATCGCTTAGCCTTATCTATTGTATGCTGCTTCTGCTTTTTAGCATGCATGTAGTCCTATGTTGCAGCTTCCCCAGGTTGGCACCTCCTTTTCAGGTATGCGTGGTGCTGCTCCTGGCATGCTCTTCAACACTCTTCATTGAACCAGGGTTAGAACATAAGAACATAAGAAATAGGAGCAGGAGTAGGCCATAAGACCCTAAAGCCTGCTCCGCCGTTTAATACGATCATGGCTGATCCGATCATGGACTTGGATCCACTTCCCTACCTGCTCCCCATAACCACTTAATCCCTCATCGGTTAAGAAACTGTCTATCTCTGTCTTATACTTATTCAATGTTCCAGCTTCCACAGCTCTCTGAGGCAGCGAATTCCACAGATTTTCTACTCTCTGAGAAGAAATTCCTCCTCATCTCAGTTTTAAATGGGCGGACCTTATTCTAAGATTATGCCCCCTAGTTCTAGTCTCCCCTATCAGTGGAAATAGTCTCTCTGCATCCACCTCATCAAGCTCCCTCATAATCTTGTACATTTCCATAAGATCACCTCTCATTTTTCTGAATTCCAATGAGTAGAGGCCCAACCTACTCAACCTATCCTCACAAGTCAACCCCCTCATCTCCAGAATGAATCTAGTGAACCTTCTCTGAACTGCCTCCAAAGCAAGTTGGTCCTCTGGCTTCATGGTAATGGTAGAGTTAGAGATATGCTGGGCCATGAGATTGCAGATCGTGGTGGATTACAATTTTTCTGCTGCTGATGGCCCATAGCGCCTCATGGATGCCCAGTTTTGAGCTGCTGGATCTGTTCTGAATCTATCCCATTTAGCACGGTGGCCGTGCCACACAACACAATGGATGGTGCCCTCAGTGTGAAGACGAGACTTCATGTCCACAAAGACTGCGGTGGTCGCTGCTGTCATGTACAGATGCATCTGCGGCTGTTCGATTGGTGAGGACGAGGTCAAGTAGGTTAATCCCTCGTGTTTGTTCTCTCACCACTGCTGCAGGCCCAGTCTGGCAGCTATGTTCTTCAGGACTCGGTCAGTAGTGGTGCTACCGAGCCACTCTTGATGGACATTGAAGTCCCCCATCCAGAGTACATTCTGTGCCCTTGCTACTCTCGGTGCTTCTTCCAAGTGGTTTTCGGCATGGAGGAGAACTGATTCATCAGCTGAGGGAGGGCAGTCGGTGGTAATCAGCAGGAGGTTTCCTTGCCATTGCTTGACCTGAAGCCATCATGGGGTCCGGAATCAGTGTTGAGGACTCCCAAGGCCAGTCCCTCCTGACTGTATACCACTGTGCCACCGCCCCTGATGGGGCTGTCCTGCTGGTGGGACAGAACATACCTGTTGATGGTGATGGAGGAGTCTGGGACCCATGGCTGAAAGGTATGATTCTGTGCATGTGAATACGTCAGGCTGTTGCTTCACTTGTCTGTAGGACAGCTCTCCCAATTTTGGCACGTCCCCAGATGTTGGTGAGAAGGACTTTTCAGGGTCGACTGGGATGAGGGTGCCATTGTCGTGTCCGAAGCCCGTGCTGAGGTCGATGCTGGGTGGTCCGTCCAGTTTTATTCTTATTATTGTTTCTGGTAGCAGTTGTGTACAGTTGAGTGGCTTGCTCGGCTATTTCAGAGGGCAGCTAAAAGTCAACCATGTTGCTGTGGATCTGGAGTCACATATAGGCCAGACCGGGTAAGGATGGCAGATTTCCTTCCCTAAAGAACATTAGTGAATCAGATGGGTTTTTACAACAATCTGGTAGTTTCATGGTCACCATTACTGATGCTAGCTTTTTATTTCAGATTTATTTAATTAACTGAATTTAAATTCCCCAGCTGGCATGGTGGGATTGGAACTCATGTCTCTGGATCATTAGTCCAGGCCTCTGGATTACTAGTCCAGTGATGTTACTACTATGCTACCGTTCATGGAATGCATTTGAGATAGTTTCCTAGAACAATACGTCATGGAACCAACCAGGGAACAGGCTATTTTAGATCTTGTTTTGTGCAATGAGGTCTCATTAGTGATCTCATAGTCAAGGATCCTCTATGGAAGAGTAATCTTATGAGATTGAATTTTACATTGAGTTTGACAGTGACATTGTCAAGTCCAAAACTAGAGATTTAAGCTTAAGTAAATTGAAGTACATAGGTATGAGGAATGAATTGGCTAAGGTAGATTGAGAAATTAGGTTAAAAGGTATGATGGTAGATAAGCAGTGGCAAACATTTAAAGATATATTCCAAAATTCTCAACGAATACATTCCATTGAGAAATTAAAAAAATTGGCAACATAAGAATATAAGAAATAAGAGCTGAAGTAGGTCAATTGGCCCTTTGAGCCTACTTGATCATGGCTGATCTTCTCCCTCTACTCCAGCTTCCCGTACTATCCCCATATCCCTTAATTCGCTTAGTTTCCAAAAAATTATCAACCTCTGTCTTGAATATACTCAACGACTGAGCTCTCTGGGGTCGAGAATTCCAAAGATTCACAAGCCTTTGAGTGAAGAAAATTCTCCTCATCTCAATCCTAAACGGCCGACCACTTATTCTGAGACTGTGACCTTGTGTTGTAGATTCCCTAGCTAGGGAAAACATTTTCTCAGCTTTAACCCTGTCAAGCCCCTTAAAAATGTTATCTGTTTCAATTAGATCACCTCTAATTCTTCTAAACTCTCGATAATATAGGCCTAGTCTTCTCAATCTCTCCTCATGGGGCATACTTTTCATCCCAGGAACCAGTCTAGTGAATGTTCGGTGCACTCCCCTGTTGCACTGAAAATCCAAATACACTACATCCATTGGTCCCCCTTATCCATTCGACTAGTTACATCTTCAAAAAACCCTTTCATGAAATCATGTTGACTCTGCTTAATCATATTACGATTTTTTAAGTGCCCTGTTAACATGTCCCTAATAATAGATTCTAGCATTTTGCTTATTACTGATGTCAGGCTAACTGGCCGATAGTTCCCCGTTTTTTCTCTTCCAACTTTCTTAAATAGCAGGGTTATATTTGCTACCTTCCAATCCTTGGGGACTGTTCCAGAATCTAGGAAATTCTAGAAGATTAATACTAGTGCATCCTCTATCTCTGCAGCTACCTCTTTTGAATATAGGAGCAAGGAGGTCTTACTGCAGTTGTACAGAGCCTTGGTGAGGCCACACCTGGAATATTGTGTTCAGTTTTGGTCCCCTAATCTGAGGAAGGACGTTCTTGCTATTGAGGGAGTACAGCGAAGGTTCACCAGATTGATTCCCGGGATGGCAGGACGGACATATGAGGAGAGACTGGATCAACTGGGCTTGTATCCACTGGAGTTTAGAAGAATGAGAGGGGATCTCATAGAAACCTATAAAATTCTGACGGGATTGGACAGGTTAGAGGCAGGAAGAATGTTCCCGATGTTGCGGGGGAGTTCCAGAACCAGGGGTCACAGTCTAAGAATAAGGGGTAAGCCATTTAGGACCGAGATGAGGAGAAACTCAGAGAGTGGTTAACCTGTGGAATTCTCTACCGCAGAAAGTTGTTGAGGCAAGTTCGTTAGATATATTCAAAAGGGAGTTAGATATGGCCCTTACGGCCAAAAGGATCAAGGGATATGGAGAGAAAGCAGGAAAGGGGTACTGAAGTTGAATGATCAGCCATGATCTTATTGAATGGCGGTGCAGGCTCGAAGGGCCGAATGGCCTGCTCCTACACCTAATTTCTATGTTTCTAAAACCCTAGGATTCAGGTCGTCAGGTCCAGGGGATTTGTCACCACTTAGTCCCATTAATTTCTCCAGTACAATGGGGCTGAAATTGGCTATCATCTCAGTTGGGGGCGGTAACCTTTCCGAGGCTGGACATTCTGCGCACGGCAGAGGCGTCCCGCCCCAGGAGCGAAATTGGGGTTACCGCCCCTCAGAAAGTGGAGCACAATATCGTGCACTCCACTTCCTCTCAGGGCTGCTACACGTAGCGTTGCTACATTTCAACGCCCCTCCACTTCTGTTCAAGTAAAGGAAGGCTGTGAGCTCTGCAGGCCCTTTGATGGCCTCCACCATTTGATGCCATGGCCGCAGCTCAGCACCGAAATGGAGTGCTGGGCTGCACAATCACGGCCTGGACCCCACGAGAGCATCGGACAACGACCTGACCAGGTAAGTTGGTTAAAAAAAAGATGGCGGCGCGCGGCGCTGTGCACCTCCCCTTTAACTTTCACCCTGCAAGTGGAGTGCGGCCCGGCTCACGACCCACGAGGCTGACACTGACTTAGCCCACAGCAGCTTCACGGGGAGCTGTTCAATTTCCAGAAATGGGCCGCTGCGGGGCGCAATTTTGTGGGAGCCGAATACACCACCTCCCCCACTCCATCAGACGAAAACAGTTTCGTGCCCCGTTAGTGCCCCCGCCCGCCCCCCCCTCCGGAGGCACTAACGGGAGGCGCACAACAGGTGAATTTTGTCCCCTATGTCTTATACTGATTTCTTTAGAAACATAGAAAATAGGTGCAGGAGTAGGCCATTCGGCCCTTCGAGCCTGCACCGCCATTCAATGAGTTCATGGCTGAACATGCAACTTCAGTACCTCATTCCTGCTTTCTCGCCATACCCCTTGATCCCCCTAGTAGTAAGGACTACATCTAACTCCTTTTTGAATATATTTAGTGAATTGACCTCAACAACTTTCTGTGGTAGAGAATGCCACAGGTTCACCACTCTCTGGTGAAGAAGTTTCTCCTCATCTCGGTCCTAAATGGCTTACCCCTTATCCTTAGACTGTGACCCCTGGTTCTGGACTTCCCCAACATTGGGAACATTCTTCCTGCATCTAACCTGTCTAAACCCATCAGAATTTTCAACGTTTCTATGAGGTCCCCTCTCATTCTTCTGAACTCCAGTGAATACAAGCCCAGCTGATCCAGTCTTTCTTGATATGTCAGTCCCGCCATCCCAGGAATCAGTCTGGTGAACCTTCGCTGCACTCCCTCAATAGCAAGAATATCCTTCCTCAAGTTAGGAGACCAAAACTGTACACAATACTCCAGGTGTGGTCTCACAAAGGCCCTGTAGAACTGTAGTAACACCTCCCTGCCCCTGTACTCTAATCCCCTCGCTATAAAGGCCAACATGCCATTTGCTTTCTTAACCGCCTGCTGTACCTGCATGCCAACCTTCAATGACTGATGTACCATGACACTCAGGTCTCGCTGCACCTCCCCTTTTCCTAATCTGTCACCATTCAGATAATAGTCTGTCTCTCTGTTTTTACCACCAAAGTAGATAACCTCACATTTATCCACATTATACTTCATCTGCCATGCATTTGCCTACTCACCTAACCTATCCAAGTCACTCTACAGCCTCATAGCATCCTCCTCGCAGCTCACACTGCCACCCAACTTAGTGTCATCTGCAAATTTGGAGATACTACATTTAATCCCCTCGTCTAAATCATTAATGTACAATGTAAACAGTTGGAGCCCCAGCACAGAACCTTGCGGTACCCCACTAGTCACTGCTTGCCATTCTGAAAAGTACCCATTTACTTCTACTCTTTGCTTCCTGTCTGCCAACCAGTTCTCAATCCATGTCAGCACACTACCCGCAATCCCATGTGCTTTAACTTTGCACATTAATCTCTTGTGTGGGACCTTGTCGAAAGCCTTCTGAAAGTCCAAATACACCACATCAACTGGTTCTCCCTTGACCACGCTACTGGAAACATCCTCAAAAAATTCCAGAAGATTTGTCAAGCATGCTTTCCCTTTCACAAATCCATGCTGACTTATACCTATCATGTCACCACTTTCCAAATGCACTGTTATGACATCCTTAATAATTGATTCCATCATTTTACCCACTACCGATGTCAGGCTGACCGGTCTATAATTACCTGTTTTTT
Source organism: Pristiophorus japonicus (assembly GCF_044704955.1). Classification (NCBI taxonomy): domain Eukaryota; kingdom Metazoa; phylum Chordata; class Chondrichthyes; family Pristiophoridae; genus Pristiophorus; species Pristiophorus japonicus. Next base: position 172,404,246 of record NC_091978.1, on the reverse strand, counting down.
CTCTCCTTCCTTTTTTAAAAAGTGGGGTTACATTGTGATGTGTAACAATGTGCCCGGTGTGTGATGTGTGACAATGTGCGCACGGTGTGATGTATGACAATGTGCCCAGTGTGTGATGTGTGACAATGTGCGCACAGTGTGATGTGTGACAATGTTCGCGATGTGATGTGCGACAACGTGCGCAGTGTGTGATGTGTAACAATGTGCACGATGTGATGTGTGACAGTGTGCGTATTGAGTAATGTGTGACATTGTGCGTACCGTGTGATGTGTGAAATTCTGCACATTATGTGATGTGTGACAGTGCGCGCGGTCTGATGTGTGACAATGTTTGCGCTATGTGCTGTGTTACAATATACACACGTGTGATGTGTTACAATATACACAGATGTGTGATGTGCTACAATAAACATGTATGTGATGTGTTGCAATATACACACACGTGGTGTTACAATATACACGCTGTCTAATGTGTTATAGTATACACACGTGTGCTGAGTTACAATATACACACCGTGTGATGTGTTACGATATTCATGTGTGATGTGTTACAATATACACGCGTGTGATGTGTTACAGTATACACACTTGTGTTACAATATACATACATGTGATGTTTTACAATATACCTACGCATGTGATGTGTTACAATATACACAGGTCGTGTGATGTGTTACAATATATACACGCCGTGTGATGTGTTACAATTTAAGTTCCTCATTCTCTCTAGACCCTTGGTTCCCCATTATATTCGGAAAAGTAATCCATCCATGGCTATCTAAATAAGTTAGGGGTAATATTACAGTAGTTTTATATTGTTGCGAAGAATAGTAGTAGGCCTGAAGATTGAGAGAGCTTTAGAAAGAAAAAGGGAGAAAATAGAATATGTCAATAAATTAGCAAGAAATATAGAAAAGTAAGAGCTTCTGCAAGTATGTAAAAAGGAAGACAGTAGCAAAAGTAAGTGTTGGTCTCTGAGAGGCTGAGACAGGAGAAGTTACATTGGAGAACAAGGAAATGGCAGAGACTTTAAAAAAAATATGTTATTACCTGTCTGCACAGTAAAAGACACAAAAAGCATACCAAAATAGTGGGGAACCAAGGGACTAATGAAAGTGAGGAACGTAAAGTAATTAAGATCAGCTGTTCACAATCTATATCAATGATTTGGATGAGAGGACCAAATGTAATATATCCAAGTTTGCTGATGAGACAAAGCTAGGTGGGACTGTAACTTGTGAGGAGGATGCAAAGAGGCTTCAAGGGGATATAGACTGCCTAAGTGAGTGGGCAAGAACATGGCAAATGGAATATAATGTGGAGAAATGTGAATTTACCCACTTTGGTCGGAAAAATAGAAAAGCAGAGTTTTTTTTAAATGATGAGAGATTGGGAAATGTTGGTGTTCAGAGAGACCTGGGTGTCCTTGTACACAAATCACTGAACGTTAATATGCAAGTGAGGCAAACAATTAAGAAAGGTATGTTGGCCTTTGTTATAATAGGATTTGAGTACAGGTGTAAAGACGTCTTACTGCAAATATATAGGGCCCTCGTGAGCCCACACCTGGAGTATTCTGTACAGTTTTAGGCTCCTTACCTAAGGAAGGATATACTTGCCATAGAGGGAGTGCAACAAAGGTTAGAGTAGACCTATATTCTCTAGAGTTTAGAAGTATGAGAAGTGATCTCATTGAAACATACAACATTCTTACAGGGCTTGACAGGACAGATGTGGGGTGGATGTTTCCCTGGCTGGGGAATACAGAACCAGGGGTCACAGTCTCAGAATAAGGGATCGGCCATTTAGGACTGAGATGAGGAGAAATTTCTTCACTCAGAGGGTGCTGAATCATTGAAATTCTCTAGCCGAGAGGGCTGTGGAGACTCAGTCATTGAGTATATTCAAGACCGAGATTGATAGATTTTTGGATATTAAGGGAATCAAAGGATATAGAGAGAGTGCAGGGAGAAGATCAGCCATGATCTTATTGAATGGCTCGATGGGCCAAATGGCCTACTCCTGCTTCTATTTCTTATGTTTTTCTGTAGCACCACTGCTGACCGAGCTGGCTAAGTACATAACTGCAAAACTGGGCCTGTGGCAGGTGGTGAGAAAACCAGTATGAGAGAAAAACCCACTTGTCCTCGTCCTCACCAATCTACCTGTCACAGATGCATCTGTCCATGACAGCATCACTAGCAGTGACCACCGCACTGAGGATACCTTCCATCGTGTTGTGTGGCAGTACTACCGTGCTAAATGGGATAGAATCAGAACAGATCTAGCAGCTAAAAACTGGGCATCCATGAGGTGCTGTGGGCCATCAACAGCAGCATAATTATATTCCTGCTGTAACCTCCAATCTATAACCTCATGGCCTGGCTTATCCCTCACTCTACAATTACCAACAAGCCAGGGGACCAACCCTGGTTAAATAATGAGTGCAGAAGAGCTTGCCAGGAGCAGCACCAGGCATACCTAAAAATGAGGTGCCAAGCTGCAACACAGGACTACATGCATGTGAAACAGCGGAAGCAGCATGCAATAGACAGAGCCAAGCAATCCCACAACCAATGGATCAGATCATAGCTCTGCAGTCCTGCCACATCCAGTCATGAATGATGGTGGACAATTAAACGGGAGGAGGAAGCTCCATGAGTATCTCCATCCTCAATGATGGCAGAGCTCAGCACGTGAGTGCAAAGACAAAGCTGAAGCATTTTCAACGATCTTCAGCCAGAAAGTGCTGAGTGGATGATCCATATTGGCCTCCTCCTGAAGTCCCGATCATCACAGAAGCCAATCTTCAGCCAATTCGATTCACTCCACATGATATCATGAAATGGCTGAGCACACTGAATACAGCAAAGGTTATGGACTCTGATAATTTCCCGGCTGTCGTGCTGAAGACTTGTGCTCTAGAACTAGCCACGCCTTGAGCCAAGCTGTTCCAGTACAGCTACAACACTGGTATCTACCTGACAATATGGAAAACTGCCCAGCTATGTCCTGACCATAAAAAGCAGGATATATCCATTCTGTCCAATGATCGGTCTACTCGCAATCATCAGCAAAGTGATGGAAGGTGTTGTCAACAGTGCTATCAAGCAGCACTTACTCACCAATGCGAGGGTAGTACATGCTTTGGGATCTTTCCAAAATTCCCGAATTCAAGAAAGGAGGGAGAGAGAAAACAGGGACTACAGGCCAGTTAGCCTGATGTCAGTTGTCGGGAAAATGCGAAAATTACTAAGGAAGTGATAACAGAGTGTTTAGAAAATCATATCATTAGGCAGAGTCAGCATAGTTTTATGAAAGGGAAATCGTGTTTAGCAAATACATTAGAGAATGTAACTAGCAGGGTAGTGTTATGTATGTAATAACTCAATAGACTGAATACTGTAAACTCACTCAGGTGCAAACCTGGCTCAACTTTATTCAGCCCCAAAGTGTGCACATTACATGGTGGCTTGCTTTATATACCTGGCCCGCACACACGTGCGTACAGCCCAATGACCTCCGACAGTGGTGCCCCCTGGTGGCTAGTAACCCCAAGCATACATATATGACAACACCCCCCTTCAAGATCTTAGTATCAGTCTTTTTACAAGTTAAGACGGTCCGGGGCTTTCCGCTCACGAATTAATCGTCTCAGTTCAAATCCAGTTCTGGGCGAGCGTTCTGAGTCAGTTATGACTGGAGGCTGGGTAGCCGATCTAATGGGAGTGGCAATGACCATGTCAGAGATTGAAGGTCCAGATTCATTGATGACGGCATCGTCCTCTGATGAATGAATATAGATTGGTTGGTCACTGATCGTATCTTCCTCAACATGTTCCAGTTCAGTAGTGTGCCGCAGCTTTATCTGATCACCATGTTTCCTGCATGTTTGCCCATTCTTGAGCATGACAATAAACACTCTGTTACCCTCCCTGGCCATAACAGTACCGGCAACCCACTTGGGACCTTGACCATAATTTAGCATATACACAGGATCGTTAACAGAGATGTCGCGTGACACAGCAGCACGATGATACCACTGCCGATTTTGACATCTGTTTTCAACACGATCATTCAAGTCAGGATGGACGAGAGAAAGTTGGTCTTGAGACCTCTCTTCATCAATAGTTCAGCAGGGGAGATCCCGGTAAGCATGTGGGGTCTTGTCCTGTAACTAAGCAATATGCATGACAAGCGAGTCTGCAGTGAACCCTCAGTTACACGTTTCAGACTCTACTTGATTGTTTGGACAGCACGCCCTGCTTGACCATTAGAAGCAGGTTTGAATGGTGCTGACCTCACATGTTTAATACCATTGAGTTTTATGAACTCTTGAAACTCCAGACTTGTGAAGCAAGATCTGTTGTCACTCACAATGATGTCGGGCAGACCATGAGTAGCAAACATGACACGAAGGCTCTCAATGATAGCTGTGGATGTACTGGATGACATGATTATACACTCTATCCACTTGGAATATGCATCCACCACAACAAAAAACATCTTGCCCAGGAAAGGACCTGCAAAGTCTATGTGGATCCTCGACCATGGTTTGGATGGCCACGATCACAAACTCAGCGGAGATTCTGCTGGTACTTTACTGAGCTGCATGAGTGTGTTGCACTGATGCACACATGATTCCAGATCAGAGTCAATTCCAGGCCACCATACGTGAGACCTGGCGATGGCTTTCATCATGACAATACCGGGATGAGTGCTGTGTAGATCACGTACAAATTTCTCTCTGCCTTTCTTAGTCATAACAACACGATTACCCCACAGTAAACAATCTGACTAAATGGATAGTTCGTCTTTGCGACGGTTGTAAGGTTTGGTCTCATCACACATTTCCATAGGTATAGCAGACCAATCACCACTAAGGACATAATGTTTTACAACCGATAAAATCGGATCCTGTCTGGTCCAGGTCATAGAAACATAGAAAATAGGTGCAGGAGTAGGTCATTCGGCCCTTTGAGCCTGCACCAGCATTCAATATGATCATGGCTGATCATGCAACTTCAGTATCCCATTCCTGCCTTCTCTCCATACCCCTTGATCCGTTTAGCCGTAAGGGCCAAATCTAACTCCCTTTTGAATATATCTAACGAACTGGCCTCAACAACTTTCTGTGGTAGAGAATTCCACAGGTTCACAACTCTCTGACTGAAGAAGTTTCTCCTCATCTCGGTCATAAAGGCTTACCCCTTATCCTTAGACTGTGACCCCTGGTTCTGGACTTCCCCAACATCGTGAACATTCTTCCTGCATCTAATCTGCCCAATCCCGTCAAAATTTTATATGTTTCTATGAGATCCCCTCTCATTTTTCTAATTCCAGAAATATAAGCCTAGTCGATCCAGTCTTCATATGTCAGTCCTGCCATCCCGGGAATCAATCTACTGAACCTTCGCTAACTCCCTCAATAGCAAGAATGTCCTTCCTCAGATTAGGAGAGCAAAACTGTACACAATATTCAAGGTGTGGCCTCACCAAGGCCCTGTACAACTGCAGTAAGACCTTCCTGCTCCTAGACTCAAATCCTCTCGCAATGGAGGCCAACATGCCATTTGCCTTCTTCACCACCTGCTCTACCTGCATGCCAACTTTCAATGACTGATGTACCATGACACCCAGGTCTCATTGCAGCTCCCCTTTTCCGAATCTGTCACCATTCAGATAATATTCTGCCTCCGTGTTCTTGCCACCAAAATGGATAACCTCACATTTATCTACATTATACTGCATCTGCCATGCATTTGCCCACTCACCTAACCTGTCCAAGTCACCCTGCAGCCTCTTAGCATCCTCCTCATAGCTCACACTGCCACCCAGCTTGGTGTCATCTGCAAACTTGGAGATATTACATTCAATTCCTTTGTCGAAATCATTAATATATATTGTAAATAGCTGGGGGCCCAGCACTGAACCTTGCGGTACTCCACTAGTCACTGCCTGCCATTCTGAAAAGGACCCGTATATTCCTACTCTTTGCTTCCTGTCTGCCAACCAGTTCGCTTATGTGGAACCTTGTCAAAAGCCTTTTGAAAATCCAAATACACCACATCCACTGGTTCTCCCTTGTCCACTCTGCTAGTCACATACTCAAAAAATTCTAGAAGATTTGTCAAGCATGATTTCCCTTTCATAAATCCATGCTGTCTTGGACCAATCCTGACACTGCTTTCCAAATGCGCTGCTATTACGTCTTTAATAATTGATTCCAATATTTTCCCCATTACCAATGTCAGGCTAACCAATCAATAATTCCCTGTTGTCTTTCTCCCTCCATTTTTAAAAAGTGGGGTTACATTAGCTACCCTCCAAATCTATAGGAACTGATCCAGAGTCTATGGACTGTTGGAAAATGACCACCAATACTATTTATAGGGCCACTTCCTTAAGTACTCTGGGATGCAGACTATCAGGCCCTGGGGATTTATCGGCCTTCAATCCCATCAATTTCCCTAACACAATTTCCTGACTAATAAGGATTTCCTTCAGTTCCTCCTTCTCACTAGACCCTCGGTCCCCCAGTATTTCCGGAAGGTTATTTGTGTCTTCTCCAATGAAGACAGAACCAAAGTATTTGTTCAGTTGGTCTGTCATTTCTTTGTTCCCCATTATAAATTCACCTGATTCTGACTGCAAGGGACCTACTTTTGTCTTCACTAATCTTTTTCTCTTTACATATCTATAGAAGCTTTTGTCGTCCGTTTTTATGTTCCCTGCAAGCTTCCTCTCATACTCTATTCTCCCGCTCCTAATTAAACCCTTTGTCCTCCTCTGCTGAATTCTAAATTTCTCCCAGTCCTCAGGTTTGCTGCTTTTTCTGGCCAATTTATATTCCTCTTCCTTGGATTTAACACTATCACTAATTTCCCTTGTTGAACCACTTCTCCATTTTATTTTTACACCAGTCAGGGATGTACAATTGTTGAAGTTCATCCATGTGATCTTTAAATGTCTGCCATTGCCTATCCACCGTCAACCCTTTAAGTATCATTCGCCAGTCTATCCTAGCCAATTCACGTCTCATACCATCGAAGTTACCTTTCTTTAAGTTCAAGACTTTAGTCTCTGAATTAACTGTGTCACTCTCCATCTTACTGAAGAATTCTACCACATTATGGTCACTCTTCCCCAAGGAGCCTCGCACAATAAGATTGCTAATTAATCCTCTCTCGTTACACAACACCCAGTCTAGGATAGCCTGCTCTCTAGTTGGTTCCTCGACATATTGGTCCAGAAAACCATCCCTTATACACTCCAGGAAATCCTCCTCCACCGTATTGCTACCAGTTTGGTTAGCCCAATCTATATGTAGATTAAAGTCACCCATGATAACAGCTGTATCTTTATTGCACGCATCCCTAATTTCCTGTTTGATGCCATCCCCAAACTCATTACCACTGTTTGGTGGTCTGTATTGTATACCCCTGGATGTTGAGCTCCCAGTCTTGGTTACCCTGGAGCCATGTCTCCGTAATCCCAATTACATCATATCCGTTAACAGCTATCTGCGCAGTTAATTCATCCACCTTATTACAAATGCTCCTCGCATTGAGACACAGAGCCTTCAGGCTTGATTTTTTAAACACTCTTTGTCCTTTTAGAATTATATTGTAATGTGGCCCTTTTTGATTTTTGCCTTTGATTTCTCTGCCCTCCACCTTTGCTTTTCTCCTTTCTACCTTTTGCTTCTGTCCTTATTTTACTTCCCTCTGTCTCCTTGCCTAGATTCCCATCCCCCTGCCATATTAGTTTAAACCCTCCCCAACAGCACTAGCAAAGACTTCCCCTAAGATATTGGTTCTGGTCCTGCCCAGGTGCAGACCGTCCGGTTTGTACTGGTCCCACCTTCCCCAGAACCGGTTCCAATGTCCCAGGAATTTGAATCCCTCCCGCTTGCACCATTCCTCAAGCCATGTATTCATCTTATCTATACTACTATTTCTACTCTGACTAGCACGTGGCACTGGTAGCAATCCTGAGATTACTTCCTTTGAGGTCCTACTTTTTAATTTAATTCCTAGCTCCCTAAATTCAGCTTGTAGGACTTCATCCCATTTTTTACCTATATTGTTGGTACCTATATGCACCACGACAACTGGCTATTCACCCTCCCCCTCCAAAATGCCCTGCAGCCGCTCCGAGACATCCTTGACCCTTGCACCAGGGAGGCAACATGCCATCCTGGAGTCTCGATTGCGGCCGCAGAAACACTTATCTATTCCCCTCATAATAGAATCCTCTACCACTATAGCTCTCCCACTCTTTTTCCTGCCCTCCTGTGCAGCAGAGCCACCCATGGTGCCATGAACTTGGCTGCTGCTGCCTTCCCCTGACTTGTTGAGCAATGACTGGGGTTCCTTCACTCTCAAAAGCATCCATAACTAACAGTAGATCTGCAGGTTGTGGCGTCTCCACCTCCGGTGTGGACATAGGCAGACGGCTCCGTGCATCGGCACAATTCTCGGTGCCAGGTCTATGGCGAATGACATAATCATAGGCAGATAATGTCAGCGCCCACTTCTGGATGTGGGACGATGATTTGGTATTGATACCTTTGTTTTCAGAAAGCATTGAAATGTGTGGCTTGTGATCCGTTTCGAGTTCAAAACGAAGATCAGACAGGTACTGATGCATCTTTTTAACCCCATACACGCAGGCTAAAGCTTCTTTTTCTACCATGCTGTAGGCTCTTTCCGCCTTTGACAAACTGTTCGAAGCATACGCAACACATTGTAGTTTACCCGACTCATTAGCTTGTTGGAGCACGCAGCCAACCCCTTATGATGAAGCATCACAGGCCAATACTAGACTCTCATAATGTACCAGCAACTTGTTAGAGCAAAGCAAATTTGTAGCTTTCTCGAAAGCTCTATCTTGAGACACACCTCAAATCCAGTTGTCGTCTTTTCTGAGCAGCATGTGCAGTGGCTCTAATAAAATGCTCAATCTAGCTAAGAAATTACCGAAGTAGTTGAGTAGACCAAGGAACGAACGCAGCTCCGTCACATTCTGAGGCCTGGGTGCATTTTTGATGGCCTTGGTTTTCGAGTCCATAGGCCTGATGCCATCAGCAGCAATCTTCCTCCCCAGAAATTCGACTTCTGGTGCCATGAAGACGTACTTCGAACGTTTCAACCTGAGTCCTACTTTGTCCAGATGATTTAGAACCTCTTCAAGGTTGTTCAGGTGTTCGGCAATGTCACGACCTGTGACCAGAGTGTCATCTTGAAACACGACGGTTCTAGGGATGGACTTCAGTAGACTCTCCATGTTCCTCTGAAATATGGCTGCAGCGGAACGAATTCCAAAAGGACACCTGTTGTAGATAAACAGTCCTTTATAAATGTTGATGCACATCAGTTTCTTCGATGTGTCTATGAGCTCCTGTGTCATATAGCCTGACATCAGATCCAGTTTAGTGAACGACTTCCCACCGGCTAGCGTTGCAAACAGGTCATCAGCCTTCGGTAACGGGTACTGATCCTGTTTCAAAAATCGGTTGATCGTAACCTTGTAGTCTCCACAAATCCTGACAGTGCCATCAATCTTCAACATAGGAACAATGGGACTGGTCCATTCGTTAAGTTTGACCGGTGATATGACCCCTTCACGTTGGAGTTTGTCCAGCTCAATTTCGACCTTCTCCCTCATCATGTATGGAACAGCCCGAGCTTTGTGATGGACGGGTCTTGCACCCGAGTCCAGATGAATCTGCACCTTGGCTCCCGTGAAATTGCAGATGCCCGGTTCAAACAGCGAGAGAAACTTGTTCAGCACTTGAGAATACGAAGTGTCATCCACCAATGACAACGCTTTGATGTCGTTCCAATTCCATTTGATTTTTTTTCGAGCCAATTCCTGACGAACAGCGTTGGACCATTTCCTGGAACGATCCATAACGGTAGATCATTAGCACACCATCATACGACACTTTGACTACTGCACTGCCAATCACCGGTATGAGTTCTTTGGTGTATGTCATGTATTCAACCAGCATTGTAACCCATGTATAATCTGACCTAAGTTGTACACTGTGAGAACAATGACCACTAGGTGGGAGACACTCCTAACCTGGACCTTCAGGTACAAAAGGGGAAGCTCCACCCACCTTCATCACTTGAGTGCTAAGGAATAAAGGACAGGTCACAGACTGATCTTCTCTCAAGCATGGGCCTCGTGTGCATTTATACTGTATAGTAAGGATCTATCAATGGCGACGAGAAACTGGGATTTAAACCATGCGAGCATGGCCACTAGCAGAACAGATGAGAGGTACTGTGTTAAGGAATGATTGGGACAGAGATTCAACATTGTTAAAGCAGCACACAGTTCTCCAGGCAGACAAGGGCAATCGGGCATGCCCCAACATGTAGTCGAACCCAAAGGGGGAGTTCGACAGCGACAATGGCAAGTTGAATGGCGATTCACACCATTGCAAGAGACAATGCGGCCAGTAATGGGGCCATCAACACCTGTTAATGGCGCATTCAAGGACAGTCACGGGGCAGTCAGGGACGATCGACTGGCAAGGGACCTTTTGTTTCAAACAACAGCTCATGTTGGAGGCATGGAGGCACACACTCAGCCGGAGTTTGCAGAGATGAGCAAAATACCTACAGAAATTGCAGAAATGAACGCTGGGGGAAATCGCTGGAAGCTGAAGTTCAGCGAGTTCATGTGGAGCACGTATATAGTTCATACACCAGGACGCCACCGATAATGATGAAAGTGCTCCTCAATGGCATCCCAGTATCAATGGAGCTAGACACGGAGCCCAGCCAGTCCCTGATGGGTATCAAACAGTTCGAAAAATTGTGGGCGTCCAAGGCCAGGAGGCCAAAATTATCGTCGATTGACGCACAGCTACGGACTTACACAAAGCACATCATTCCGATGCTAGGCAGCGCCACTGTAGTTGTGACCCACAAAGATTCGGAGAACAGGTTGCCACTCTGGGTTGTCCCGGGGGATGGTCCCGCACTACTGGGGAGGAGTTGGCTTGCTGTCATGAACTGGAAATGGGGCGATGTCAGTGCAATTTCCTCTGTGGAGCGAGTATCATGCTCACAGATCCTGGACAAATTTGACTCATTATTTCAACCCGGCATCGGCACTTTCATGGGGGCCAAGGTAGTGATTCACATAAACCCGGACGCCAGGCCAGTACACCACAAGGCCAGAGCGGTGCCGTACGTGATGCGGGAAAAGATAGAAGGTGAATTGGACCGCCTGCTGAGGGAAGGCATCATCTCGCCAGTCGAATTCAGTGACTGGGCGAGCCTGATCGTGCTAGTGCTCAAGGCGAATGGGTCGGTCAGGATATGTGGTGATTACAAAGCCACCATCAATCGGGTGTCACTCCAAGACCAGTACCCGCTACCAAGAGCGGAGGACCTCTTTGCGACGCTATCCGATGGCAAACTTTTTTCAAAATTGGACCTGACCTCAGCTTACATTACGCAGGAGCTGGCAAGTGTGTCGAAGAAGCTGACCACCATCACGACACACAAGAGGTTGTTTGAGTACAACAGATGTCCGTTCGGGATTCGCTCGGCCGCCGCGATCTTCCAACGAAATATGGAAAGCCTCCTCAAGTCGATTCCAGGGACGGTGGTTTTTCAGGACGACATCCTCATCACGGGTTACGATACTGAAGAACACCTCCACAACCTGGAGGAGGTGCTACGCAGGCTGGACCGGGTAGGGCTGCGACTGAAAAAGGCGAAGTGCGTCTTCCTAGCTCCAGAGGTAGAATTCCTGGGGATGGGGGTAGCAGCAGACGGGATTATCCCTACTGCGTCCAAAACGGAAACGATCCAGAGAGCACCCAGAACCCGTAACCGACAGAGCTGCGTTCGTTTCTGGGGTTCCTGAACTATTTTGGTAACTTTCTTCCCAAATTGAGCACGCTGCTGGAGCCGCTACACGTGCTCCTACGCAAAGGCCACGAATGGGTCTGGAGGGACAGCCAGGAAAGGGCTTTTAATAGAGCACGCAATTTGTTATGTTCCAACAATCTGTTAACGCTATGACCCATGTAAGAAACTTGTGTTAACGTGCGATGCGTCGTCCTATGGTGTCGGGTGTGTGTTGGAGCATGTCAATGTCAAGGGTCAGTTACAACCGGTAGCTTATGCCTCCAGGAGTCTGTCCCAGGCAGAAAGGGGTTATGGGATGGTAGAAAAGGAGCCGCTCGCATGTGTATATGCTGTAAAGAAAATGCACCAGTACCTGTTTGGCAGGAAATTTGAGCTGGAGGCAGATCACAAACCCCTAACGTCCCTTTTGGCCGATAACAAGGCCATAAATGCTATCGCATCGGCCCGCATACAGAGGTGGGCACTCACGTTAGCCGCCTATGACTATACAATTCGGCACAGACTGGGCACCGAAAACTGCGCCAATACACTCAGCAGGCTCCCACTAGCCACCACTGAAGGGGCTACCGAGCATGGTGCTGAGATGGTCATGGCTGTTGAAGCTTTCGGAAACGAAGGCTCACCCGTGACAGCCCGTCAGATTAAAGTCTGGACAAATAGAGATCCGTTATTGTCTCTAGTCTAGAAATGTGTCCTGAATGCAGTCTGGACAGCCACATACAGGGCATGCCCCGAGGAATTTAAACCATTTCACAGGCGCAGGGATGAACTCTCGATTCAGGCCGATTGCCTACTGTGGGGAAACCAAGTAGTCATGCCCCAGATGGGCAAAGAGGTGTTCATCAGAGAACTCCACAATGAGCACCCGGGCATTGTCATGATGAAGGCAATTGCCAGGCCACACGTTTGGTGGCCAGGGATAGACGCAGATCTGGAACTTTGTGTTCGCAGGTGCAACACGTGTGCCCAGCTGGGCAATGCACCCAGGGAAGCCCCCCTTAGCCCCTGGCAATGGCCCACCAAGCCTTGGTCATGCATCCATGTGGACTGCGCAGGTCCTTTCATGGGAAAAATGTTTTTGGTTGTAGTAGACGCCTACTCCAAATGGATCGAGTGTGACATTTTAAATTCAAGCACATCCTCTGCCACAGTAGAAAGTCTATGGGCAATGTTTGCCGCCCATGGTCTCCCGGACGTCTTGGTCAGCGACAATGGCCCGTGCTTCACAAACACTGAATTCCAGGACTCCATGGCAGGCAATGGAATTAACTATGTCAGAACGGCACCGTTCAAGCCAGCCTCAAACGGCCAGGCAGAACGAGCAGTGCAGATAATCAAACAGGGGATACTCAGAATCCAAGGGGGTTCCCTACAAAGACGCTTATCACGCCTCCTGTTGGCCTGTAGATCCCGACCACACTCGCTCACAGGGGTTCCACCCGCAGAGCTGCTAATGAAAAGGACGCTCAAAACCCGGCTATCCCTTATATACCCCACCATGAAAGAAATTGTCGAGAAATTGAGACGCCAGCCACAATATGACTACCATGACAGGAATGCGAGGGCGCGATGTATTAATGTAAATGATCCTGTTTTTGTCCTCAACTACGCTGCAGGGCCCAAATGGCTCACAGGCACTGTGATTGCCAAAGAGGGAAATAGGATTCTGGTAGTTAAACTTACCAATGGACAAATCTGCCGCAAACACGTGGATCAAACAAAAAGGAGGTTCAGCAACCCCATAGAAGAAGCAGAGGAAGAACACGATGTAGAGTTCACTCCACCACAGGTGACCGAACACCGGAACCAAAGGGAGGAGAGCCCAATCACTGTGGGCAGTCTGGATAGGCCTAAGGCACCGCAAACAGCAGACACTCAGGCCAGCGCCCACCAACCGGAGCCCCAACTCAGGCGCTCTACAAGAGAGCATAAACCACCAGAGGGACTCAACCTGTGATCCCAATAAGACTTTTGGGGGGGGGAGGTGATGTCGTGTATTCAACCAGCATTGTAACCCACGTATAATCTGACCTAAGTTGTACACTGTGAGAACAATGACCACTAGGTGGGAGACACTCCTAACCTGGATCTTCAGGTACAAAAGGGGAAGCTCCACCCACCTTCATCACTTGAGTGCTAAGGAATAAAGGACAGGTCACAGACTGACCTTCTCTCAAGCATGGGCCTCGTGTGCATTTATACTGTGTAGTAAGGACCTATCAGTGTAAGTACGCAACTTGGCATTGACTGGACTCAGCCTTTGTGTCCCACAGCTTGTCGAATGTCCTTTGGCTCATTATCGACTGACTCGGACCTGTGTCTAATTCCATCGATACCGGCACGCCATTTAGTTTCACAATAACCATTATCGGTTGGCTCTTTGTCGGGAACGAATACAGTTCATGCACTTCCTCATCGGGTACCTTGGGTTGCATATCCAAGTCCACGCTGGACTGGTAGTCATCATCCACGTGGTGAGTCGCAGCACGTTTGCTCTGTTGTGGGCACATTCGCTGAAGATCCCCCACTTTCAAACAGCCTTTACAGATGTACCGTTTAAAACGACATTGATGATGCTGATGATTGCCCCCACAACGCCAACAGGGTGAAATCGGATTCGTACCCGTTGGCGGACTTTGAACAGCTACAGGTTTCGCATACGCAGTCGAGTAGGCCCTGCCATAAGAAGCTCTGCCAAATGACGACACAATCTTGTTTAAAGTACTTGCCGTGGAGCTCTGACTCTTCGATGCTATCTTCCTTTTATTATCATCCATCGTCATGCATGCCTGGGCAATCGCGAGGGCCTTGCTCAAATCCAGCGTCTTTGCAGCCAATAACTTCCGGAGGATCACCTCATGGTTGATTCCTATTATGAAGAAATCTCGCAGCATGTCTCCCAATGCGTCCTCGAACTTACATGGTCCACCAAGACGTCTTAGGTCGGCAACGAATTCCGACACATCCCGGCCCTCAGAACGAACATGCGTGTGGAATCGATAGCGTGAGATGATGATTGCCACTTTTGGTTTGAGATGGTCACGTACCAGAGCACACAATTCCTGATAGTCCTTATCCATTGGACGTACAGGCAAGAGGAGATTCTTTATGAGGCCATAGATTTTCGGACCGCAAACATAAAGGAAAACTGCCCTGCGCCTAACTGCATCAGTAGCTTCCTCCATTTTGTTGGCCACGAATTACTGGTCCAGACGATCGATGAAATCCGACCAGTCCTCTCCCTTCACGAATCTCTCCAAAATTCCAGTGGTGCTCATTTTGCATTCGAAGGTTCTTGAGTTATCTCGTCGCCAAATGTTATGTATGTAATAACTCGATAGACTGAATACTGTAAACTCACTCAGGTGCAAACCTGGCTCAACTTTATTCGGGCCCAAAGAGCCTACATTACATGGTGGCTTGCTTTATATACCTAGCCCGCACACACATGCGTTCAGCCCAATGACGCCGACAGTGGCGCCCCCTGGTGGCCAGTAACCCCAAGCATATATACATGACAGGTAGATAAAGGGGAACATTGGATGTAGTATATTTGGATTTCCAAAAGGCATTTGATAAGGTGCCACATAAAAGATTGCTACGCAAGATAAGGGCTCATGGGGTTGGGGGTAATGTATTAGCATGGTTGGAGGATTGGTTAATTGACAGAAAACAGAGAGTAAGGATAAACTAGTAATTTTCAGGTGGTAGCCTGTAACTAGTGGGGTGCCGCAAGGATCAGTGCTTGGGCCTCAGTTATTTGCAATCTATATTAATGACTTAGATGAGTTTCCTCGTTTTTTGCATGCTTAACGCCCGCTTAACATCCATTTTACTGCTGAAATGACGTATAACGCCCATATAGCGCCCATTTAGCCACAAAATGGGCATTTTTCGGAAACTTATTGCTGAGGGTTACTTTCCCCATGTGTGTAACACCGGGAAAAAAATAATACCGCCCGTCCACTTTTTTGGGGCGGAATCATCAGAATGGGCGAAATAACGGCCATAATATCGGCCAGCGTTAATTCCGTGCGGAAATAACGGCGAGATTCAATAATACCGCCCGCCCACTTTTTTTGTTGTAAAGATCATATTTGCCGAAACTAGCGGCCATGTGATCGCCCAGCGTCACTTTCACCACCTCCTACACATATCGCCCACAATATTGCTCGCCCAGAAAAAGTGGAACCGGAAGTAATCACAGTGTTATAGACGCCATGTTCTACATCACATGTCGCATTCTTTAAAAGGCTGCTGTGCTTCAACCTCGGGGGAGTTCGGATGTACACTGGTGGAGTTGATGTGAACATCTGCACAAACATCTTGACCATACTGTGACCGATTGAAATTGAATAGGTGTCTTCATCGGGACAGTCATTGTTTGTGACCAATCGTTGGAAAACCGAGGGCTATTGCAATGGGGCCTGATCTTTCTCACCTCTCTTGATGACCAATTACATGCTGCAGACTCGAGATGGCCGAAGGTATGCTCCACAGCATTATGTGCCCAATGTAAGATGTGTCAAACTGATGAGGAGGACCTGACGGGAGAACAGGGAGAAGTAGTCTTACCTCGACTTGCCCGACACCACCTGCCTTCGGAGACTGCGCTTCCACAAAGAGGTTATCACTGATGTATTTTCTATGTTTCTATGTATGCCAGCTCATAATGGGAGATCTGCAGCCTGCCAGCACCATCAGTACTGCACTGTCCGTCGAGGTCAAAGTCACCGTGGCACTGTCGTTCTACGCATCGCATTCTTTTCCGGCCTTAGCTGACGACATTTGCGGTCTGTCTCAGCATGCCACACATTGCTGCATTAAACAGATCACTGAAGCCTTGTAAGCATTTAGGAGGGACTTGATCAGCTTCCCTATGACCAGGGAGGCACAGACTGAGAGGGCTCAAGGATTCTCCAGAATTGCAAACTTCCCCAAGGTGCAGGGAGCAATAGACTGTATGCACATCGCGATGCGGGCACCTTTTCAGGATGCAGAGGTTTCCAGGAACCGCAAGGGATTCCAGTCCCTGAATGTCCAAATGGTTGTCGACCACCAGCAAATTATAATGGCAGTGAATGCTAAATTTCTGGGCAGCATCCATGATGCTCACATCCTGCGTGAGAGCACTGTATCTGACTTGTTTAACAATCAGCCACAAGGTCAATTCTGGATGCTTGGTGACAAAGGATATGGCCTCGCCACCTGGCTGATGACCACCCTGCGTGACACCCACACCGAAGCCGAGAGGCGATACAACGAGAGCTACTCGCAATATCGTGCAGAAAACCATTGGAGTGCTTAAGCAGCGCTTTAGATGCCTGGACCACTCAGGAGGCGAGCTCCAATACCACCCTGAGCAGGTAGCTCAATTTGTGGTGGTGTGCTCCATGCTGCACAACTTGGCTATCAGGAGGGGACAAGAATTGCCTGAAGAGTCTGACAGTCCACCTCGCCAGCGAGAGGAAGAGGACGACGAGGAGGTGGACGTTGACATCGGCCCAGACAATCAGGCTGATGCTGAAGCCATGCCCCCGCCCCCCTGTAGACCGCATGAAAGAGCCTGTGGTGGCATGATAGCTGCAAGAGCCTTACGTCAGGAGCTTATTAATGAGCGCTTTGCCTGAAAGAAAGTATTTACAAAGCTGACATACTGCTGGGTGTGCAGGTCATACATCAATGGTGGGCATCACCTTGGTGACAGTTAAAGTTTAAGTTGATTGAAGTTAAGTGTAATTATACCCTTTGATAAGGAATCACCAGTGTGTAACGGTGCAGCTATCTGAGCCAAAGCGCAACAAGGCTTTGTTAAATAAAAAACATTTAAACGAAACATTTAGCTGAAATCATAAATATTTCTGTAAAAACCAACCCTCCCCTCCCCGCTTCTCCTCCCCATCTCTACCCCTTCCCCATCCCCTCCTGACTCCAAGCCGCCTGGCCGAGGAGCTCTTCAGGTGATGTTTCATTGGGAGGGAGGAGGAATGGCAGCTGATCCACTGCTTGGTCAGATACAGGAGAGGACGGTCCTGAGGTGGAAACGTGCTCCGAGCCAGAAGTAAGATGTTGCTCCTAGCTCTCATGAATGGTTGGCAATGGGGCTGCGGCACCTTGGGGTGCAGTGCCGCGCTCCGGGACCACTGGGAGCCCTCTGCCACCAGTGTTCCTGGCTACCAGCTCCAGGGACTCCACCATCCCATCCATGTTGTATATTATTTGTTGGACAAAAACTCGGTGCCAACTATGTTCTTGCTGCTTAGTGGGCTTTTTGCTGCTGGTGAATCTCCCTCGTGCCTCCCATAACAGCCAAACAAGCACACACCACACCCACACACGCCTTCAGTCCCTCTCAGCTCCCTCTCTCTCTGTCTCCTCTTCTGCGCATGTCATGATGACCCTTGACCTCCTGAATCGCAGGAATCGAACATTGCCATGCCAGTGCTAAGGACGGCGACACTTTACGGCAGAAGGTCAGCGAGATTTAACGCTGCCGCCCATTTCATATTGCTCGCGGTGACGCACAATTTCAAAAATGGAGATTAGTTGCTTTGAGAATGGGCGAGAAGCCGGCGATCTGAAAACCCATTTTTTACCACCCACGCCGGAAATAACGCCCATTTTTGGACGATAAGCACAAAAGTGTAAAATCTAACCCCAAGTGTAATATATCCAGGTTTGCTGGTGATATAAACCTCGGTGGGAAAGTAAGCTGTGAGGCAGACAGAAAAAGCATGCAAAGGGATATAGACAATTTAAGTGAGTGGGCAATAGGTGGCAGATAGAGTATAATGTTGGGAAATGTGATGTTATTTACTTGGGTAGGAAGAATACTTTTTAAAACAATATTTTTTAAATGATGAGAAACTATTAAATGTTGGTGTTCAATGTGATTTAAGTTTCCTAGTACAAGACACACAGTGAATTCGGATGCAGGTACAGCAAGCATTTAAGAAGGCAAATAGCATGTTGGCCTTTATTGCAAGGGAGGTGGAGTACAAGAATAAGGAAGTGTTGGGATAAAAAGGAGGCTTCTCTCCCTCAAGATGGACTAACTGATATAGTTAATCGACACCTTGCCCAGCTTCCCACTGTATAACGACCACGGAAGTAAACAAACAAAACCACAGGTTTACCGGTTTTATTACGAGCAATGCACGAGAAGGTTCAGTCGTGGAACCTCCGAAATACAAGAGGTATCAAGTACAATTTATACAGGTTTTGGAGAGGAGCACCCTCCCACAAAATCCTCGATAGATCTAATTCTATCAGCGAAGTTACATTGATTTGTCGCCTTTTATCAAACTGTCTCTGAGTGGTATATGCAATTGCCCACCTTCTATGATGTTGTTCCATGACTTGCACTTTGCCACAGTATAATAGACACCTAAACTGGCTTCTTTATCTCTTCCTCAGAGACTTCTGATCAACAACTGCTGATTTTGCTGTTTAAGTATTACAGAGGTTACAGATTCAGCTTAATGAGTTATACATTTGTGCTATGCCTACATAAGTAAGTGTTACATACATAGGCAATTATACAACCCTCCTAATACTGATAAGTTCACTACTTTCAGCATACTTCTGACCACCTATTTGCAACTCTTACAATTTATCCCTTACAATTAGTAGGGCTAGAGATTAGCAAATCAAGGACTGAGATAATGACACTAAGGAACAGAAGGTCCAAACACCCCAAATAGGCAGTCAGGTGGTTACCCCAGAGAGGTCCAGGCTGGCACCCAAATGGACCGGACCCGATCAGGTAATAATGGTAAGTTATAATAGTTATAAGGGGTATCGGCAAGTGGAAACACTGGACCCAGTTAAAAAAGCGTGGTCATTAACTAACCGGCGACGACCGGGAAATATTGTTTTTTGCAGGACTCGTGGAAACAACATGGGGTAACGCAGCCTCATATCAAGGACAACAGGCTGAGGGACAGCAAGACCTGTATTACAGGGACTCGGGCGACATTAGTTTAAAAAGAATCAAAAACACTGATGGTGATGCACGAAGCAACAGTAGATTTAAATAACGGGCATAAAACAACGTAACGAGGAAACGAAACAACATTGGGGATGAGCCAGTAATACGGGACCAATAATTAGTGGGAATAAGACCACGGTGTGTTTTATAATCAGGAGGGACAGAGATACTGCACCCGGGGGAAGGGGGTGCAGGTTTCACTCACTATCTATGAATGGTGGCGGAGGGGTATCTCCCGAGATAGACCCACCAACATGACCCCACCCACTACCTCAGCAACAGTGAGCATTACCAGGGCCCCGACCATCGCACCCTCAGCACCACAAACGTGTCCAACTATGAACACTGGGGCAAAAGGGGGATTGATAAGGCAGACCAAGGATAAGATACACTTTGGGGTACGTCAGCGAATAATTACTGTATTCCTAAATTTAAACACTATAACCACCCCCAACTTCTGCGGGTTAAACACTATAAGCCTGACCCTGCGAGCACTTAAAGGCCCTGAATCAAAAACCATGAAGTTTAATATGGAAAGAGGGTCAGGTAAAAAACAGGACCGAGGAAAAAAGAGGTATACCTAGAAATGGTACACGGCGGGATACATGGCAGGAGTTGCGACGGTAAACACTATAGACCTACACACGATAGATGATCAAGTTAACGCTCTAATACGAACCTTACAGGGATTGCTGGAAAGGGAAGAGCACAATGAAAAGATACAGGCACAACTGGGTAATGGCACAGAAAGGGAATTATTACAAGTGGCCCACACCAGACCACGCCAGAACTATCAATTCGATGAATAGAGCAGAACGGAACTTAAGTAAAACCATACAGACAGAACTAGTATGTACAGATATGGAGCATGGTTGCTCAATGGAATACAACATAACTTAGAGCAGCTTCAGAATGGAAAGGTGCCGGATTGGATAACACTTGATGTACTTATCAACTGGACCTTGGACAAAAACATGACTCATGCCTGCAAAGTGCGGAGGAACAGTCATGCTTGGGTCCCAAAGGCCAGATGTGTAACTGTACATTTGAACATAATAGGTTTTGTATTATCTATACCACAGTATGGTGATAAAGGGAGATCCTCTATACCAAACAATGTAGGAGAAATAAGAAATCAAACTCACGTGCGGTACCATGACAAACCAGAAATGTAGCTGAAGAGAACAACAGTACTAAGCGTCTCAGCATAGATGATTGTTATAAAAATAACCAAGTTGCTTTATGTCGAGATCCACTACGAATGATCAAAGATGACTGGATATAACCAAGTGGACGGGTGCACCTTGCGTATCACCCCCCCTAACACAGGACTAGTAAATTATCGCTGTTCCACGAGGAAACGGAGATTGATGTGTGAGCACCACAGCAACTGAAATGAAGAAAGGAACACCTCATACACCTTTATGCAGATTGACCTCTGCTTTACTCCGCTTGACGAGACAGATATAAACAGGTTTATTATAACCTCTGAACTAAAGCAGGAAAAATCGATGGGCCAATGATGGACATTACCTGAGGAGGTTATGCGAAGGCCATCAGGCCATAAGGAAAACCGATTCTCGAACTGAAAGAGGAACAAACTCGACTGCATTGGATACCATTCAACAACATAGAGGCAGAAATTCAGCAGAATAGAGAAGACCCCAAGTGGAGGAAAGATAGAAGAAACAGAGAATACCCCAGACGAGGCATAATTCGAACACCGAGAAAATGTTGGCCATAAAGGACTTATACACAAACAATGCTGGACTCAGTGTACTGGTTGTAGTGCAAGGGAACTCATCTTGCTGGTATTATCCTGTAAAAAGGTGTAACCAACGTAAGAGGCAGGCCCTAGCCCGTACTATAGTTAAAACGTTTAATAAAGGGAAATCAGACAGTCCGGCAGAAAGGACTTACTTAGTATAACCTTGATGGGAAAGCCAACAGGTAGATTCTGCACTATCCAAGCAAAAGGACAACCCTGGAAGCTCACCTGTGAGGTATTAATTGTGGAAATGACCTATCTTGGGCATATAGCCAAGGGCCATTAGGGGGGAATTGTAAGGGATAAATTGTAAGAGTTGCAAATAGGTGGTATTAATTATGCTGAAGGTGGTGAACTTATCAGTATTAGGAGGGTCTGTATAATTGCCTATGTATGTAACACTTCCTTATGTAGGTACAGCACAAATGTATAACACATTGAATGGAATCTGTAACCTCTGTAATACTTAAACAGCAAAATCAGCAGTTGTTGATCAGAAGTCTCTGAGGAAGAGATGAAGAAGCCAGTTTAGGCGTCTATTATACTGTGGCAAAGTGCAAACGTAGAAGAAACATAGCAAATAGTTGCAGGAGTAGGCCATTCGGCCCTTCGAGCCTGCATCACCATTCAATAAGATCATGGCTGATCATTCACCTCAGTACCCCTTTCCTGCTTTCTCTCCATACCCCTTGATCCCTTTAGCCGTAAGGGTCATATCTAACTCCCTCTTGAATATATCCAATGAACTGGCATCAACAACTCTCTGCGGTAGGGAATTCCACAGGTTAACAACTCTCTGAGTGAAGACGTTTCTCCTCATCTCAGTCCTAAATGGCTTATCCTTAGACTATGTCCCCTTGTTCTGGATTTCCCCAACATCGGGAACATTCTTCCTGCATCTAACCTGTCCAGTCCCGTCAGAATTTTATATGTTTCTATGAGATCCTCTCTCATATTTCTAAACTCCATTGAATACAGGCCCAGTCGATCCACTCTCTCCTCATATGTCAGTCATGCCATCCGGGAGTCAGTCTGGTGAACCTTCGCTGCACTCCTTCAATAGCAAGAACATCCTTCCTCAGATTAGGAGACCAAAACTGAAGACAATATTCCAGGTGAGGCCTCACCAAGTCCCTGTACAACTGCAGTAAGACCTCCCTGCTCCTATACTCGAATCCCCTAGTTATGAAGGCCAACATACCATTTACCTTCTTCACCACCTGCTGTACCTACATGCCAACTTTCAATGACTGATGTACCATGATACCCAGGTCTCGTTGCACCTCCCTTTTTCCTAATCTGCCGCCATTCAGATAATATTCTGTCTTCATGTTTTTGCCACCAAAATGGATAACCTCACATTTATCCACATTATACTGCATCTGCCACGCATTTGCCTACTCACCTAACCTGTCCAAGTCCCCCTGCAGCCTTTTAGCGTCCTCCTCACCGTCACCCAGCTTAGTGTCATCTGCAAACTTGGAGATATTACACTCAATTCCCTCATCCAAATCATTAATGTATATTGTAAATAGCTGGGGTCCCAGCACTGAGCCCTGCGGCACCCCACTAGTCATTGCCTGTCATTCTGAAAAAGACTCGTTTATCCCGACTCTCTGCTTCCTGTCTGCCAACCAGTTCTCTATCCACATCAGTACATTACCCCCAATACCATGTGCTTTAATTTTGCACACCAATCTCTTGTGTGGGACCTTATCAAAAGCCTTTTGAAAGTCCAAATACACCACATCCACTGGTTCTCCCTTGTCCACTCTACCAGTTACATCCTCAAAAAATTCTAGAAGATTTTTCAAGAAGGATTTCCCTTTCATAAATCCATGCTGACTTGAACCGATCCCGTCACTGCTTTCCAAATGTGCTGCTATTTCATCTTTAATAACTGATTCCAACATTTTGCCCACTACTGATGTCAGACTGACCGGTCTATAATTACCCATTTTCTCTCTCCCTCCTTTCTTTAAAAGTGGTGTTACATTTGCTATATAGGAACTGATCCAGAATCGATAGACTGTTGGAAAATGATCACCAATGCATCCACTATTTCTAGGGCTACTTCCTTAAGTACTCTGGGATGCAGACTATCAGTCCCCGGGGATTTATCGGCCTTCAATCCCATCAATTTCCCTAACACAATTTCCTGCCTAATAAGGATTTCCTTCAGTTCCTCCTTCTCACTAGACCCTCGGTCCCCTAGTATTTCCGGAAGGTTATTTGTGTCTTCCTTCGTGAAGACAGAACCAAAATATTTGTTGAACTGGTCCACCATTTCTTTGTTCCCCATTATAAATTCACCTGAATCTGACTGCAAGGGACCTACGTTTGTTTTCACTAATCTTTTTCTCTTCACATACCTATCGAAGCTTTTGCAGTCAGTTTTTATATTCCCAGCAAGCTTCCTCTCATACTCTATGGTGTTGTTCCATGACTTGGAACAACACCATAGAAGATGGGCAATTGCATATACCACTTAGAGACAGTTTGATAAGAATCGACAAATCAATGTAACTTCGCTGATAGAATTAGACCTATCGAGGATTTTGTAGGAGGGTGCTCCTCTCCAAAACCTGTATAAATTGTACTTGAAACGTCTTGTATTTCGGAGGTTCCACGACTGAACCATCCCGTGCATTGTTCGTAATAAAACAGGTAAACCTGAGGTTTTGTTTGTTTACTTCCGTGGTTGTTATACAGTGGGAAGCTGGGCGAGGTGTCGATTAACTATATTAGTTAGTCCATCTTGAGGGAGAGAAGCCTCCTTTTACCCCAACAGACAGGCAGGTGTCGATCAACTATATTAGTTAGTCCACCTTGAAGGAGAGAAGCCTCCTTTTTACCCCAACATTAGGCGTCACGAACAGGATATCGACCCTCTGACCTGGATGATGTGACAGCTGAATGGCAGTGAGTATGTTTTGTACCCACTGCAGCTGTAGCATTGATGGGGAAGGCGGTAATCTGTATAAAGAATTAGAAGGGGTAATCTGTAGAACAAGTTATAGCGAACCACGGAAGGACGAAAACCAAGGGTGGGATAGGTGTATTGCCTGAAAAAGAAGGAATACAACCTAAAGGGGCGAGGACCCCAGCGATCGTTGGAGGAAAAATAAGCTGTATGTCCTGAAGCATGACACGGTAATAATACGGAGAAGCCGGTATTGATCGTGCACAGCGCAAACAAGAAGGAATACAACCTAAAAAGTGGGTTGGGCCCCAGGATCGTAGGAAAACTGGCCAGTGGGATAAAATGCTAGCTGAAAAAAATGGAAAATTAATAAAAGAAAAGAAAAATGCTGGAAAAACACATTGAATTTACAAAGGACAGCGTGTTTTTATCAAAAGATAAAAATGCGACCTTGAAAGCTGCAGCTGCTAGAAAGAGAAACAATGTTTAGGAAAATGGACTGGAGAAAGATCATCAAAATACAAAACCTAATTTGAAGAAAGGAGATTTAAATTGGCTGTGAAAAAGATATTGGTTTAAATCTAAAAACTTTTGAGTTAAACCTGACACAGCTTTGTGCCGAGAAAGAGAAACAAAGATGTTTTAACTATGGACTGGAGGAAGGTCATCAAAAAATGATAGAGTTCAGATTCAAAAGGGGAAAAGATCTAAGCTATGCGAACTCAGCAGAGAAAGAAAGAATTGGGAATTAGAAAATTCTTTAAAAAAGATGGAACCGGCACGGAAGTTTAGATTTTGTGCCAAGAGAAATAAAACACAAGATGTGCTCAGTGAACGGGACTGTAAAAACAAAATGCTGGAATGTATATAGCTTGTGTGGAAATTGGATTTCAGTAAACAAAAATGTGTGGTCTCGTTTTAAATCAATTAAAAAAATCTTTGGCAAGTATTTGAATTGGAAGATTAGAAAAATTGGAGTTTAATCTAAAATGCTATCTTTCCCGATGAGAAGTTTTTATTATGACAACTTTACTAATGATTTCTGTTGTTTTAATGGATTGCTAATTTCTAAGCAAGTTTTGAAGGCACAAAGACTTGGGGAAATAAATTTTCGGATGATTACGCGAAGTCATGTAATGACGTCAGGCCTTCTTACAAACCTGTAAAGGAGTTAGCCCTTTCCATTGACGGCTGTTTTATAGTGGACATTATTAATTTGGATTTCTTAATAAAAGAAAGACTCACCTGACAGACAGAGGAAATGGTGGGATAGTCAGAATAAAAATAAAACAAAGAAAGCCTATGTAATAATACTCGACTGCTGCAAAGGACAGATAGATACTCAAACAAAGCAAATTCAAGAGTTCGAAGCTAAGATAAATAAGCTGGAAGAGATAAAGACAGGACCAGATGGATAGTGCAGTGCACAGCCATAGCACCATCACATACGGTAATAGAGCCAATGTACCCCACGGTGGGCAAGTGTAGTCCACAAACCTAACCTAACAGTAAACCAGACTGGGATAACGAGTGCAGAGTAGAGTGGCCCCCGGCACATGATAATGGCTATTTATCAGCGGCACCGATACGCACTACCACCATTCCCACCAACGGACGTAGAGCAGCCCAGATGACCATACAGGAGGTACCCTTCAGCCCACAGGAGAGACAAATTCTATTGAATAAGTTACCAACCCCTAAAGCAAAATACAGAATTCTGACAAAAGATTGGAGTAGAATACTGTGACTCAAAAGGCAGGCAAAAGGGTAGGAGAATACGGGGAACGGAAGTGGATTGAATACAAAAACCACTGGGGCTGATGCCCCTGACAAAAATGATGCAGCATTCTTGAAAATGTTTAAAGGTGGACTAGGAGAGGCACATCAAAAGATAATTAAGTTAGGATTTAAGATAGGAGATGATTACGATGAAACTTTGGAATGGGCAGAACATGTCGAGGAGTAAAAGTTAGAACAAAAGGAAAAAATAGCAAAAATAGCAGCAACAGCGGTAGCAGCAGAGACGAAGGAGGAGGAGACACACCCCCGCGAAGCTCCCCTGATATGCTTTAATTGCAATCAGGAAGGCCACTTCAATAAGGATTGCCCGCAGAAAAGGAGAGGTTACGGAAATTCTAAACGGAGATGTCACAATTGTGGTAAACTTGATCATTTGTCCAATGATTGCTGGAGTAAGGGAACACCGTTAACCAGGGAAGAGCTGATGGACATGCTCAGACAGGAACCAGCACCACTGCTACCACTTCCACCACCGCCCCAACCTGAGACACCCTCTAACGAAGATATTATCAACATGTTCCGATTAGCCAGTACACGCTAGGGGTTGCCGGTCCCCGGCGGAGATATGGGACGGCAGCTAGGGGATCCAAGGATGTTTATTAGTGCAGTGTTAGGGGGCCGGCACTGCGATATGCTTGTAGACACAGGAGCGTCCATTTCCATAACCAACTTAGATTTTCCCCTAACCCATAGGACTGTAAACATACAAGGAGTAGGTTGGGGATATCGGAAAGCAACCCTAAGTGAAATGGTGTTGTTAGGAGTACAGGGGGTAATGTTACCTACTCAATTTTGGTGCTGTCAGAATATAGAAGGCACCATATTGGGCATCGATACATTAAGAGAGATAGGGGTACTGATAGATCCTCAGCGTAACCGGATAATTTGGGGGGATAAGCACGGAAACCGAATTAAGTTCGAACACCTGGGACACCAGCAGCAACGAGGGGCCAGAATAACCCTAATCCAGCCCGAATGGAAAACAAAGGGTGTATGGGGTCGCGTGTGCCAATTATACCCAACTCTGTGGGCACAATACAAGCAGGATTGTGGGCTAGCAGAGACACCACCCATCAAAATTTCTGGCCCCGAACACAAAGCTCACCGACAGTATCCATTAAGACCCGAAGCTGAGGCAGCGGTCTGTCAGATAGTGCAGGGATTAGAGAAGCAAGGGATAGTGAAACAGATAATAGCCTCCACTAATACACCTGTGTGGTCGGTAAAGAAACACAATAGGTCTTACCGACTAACTATCGATTATACCGCCCTGAATTTTTAATGGCCTGGATCCAGAACATAAGATATTCACCGTGCTGGATATAGCGAATGGATTTTGGGCCATACCCTTAGACAAAGAGTCCCAAGGAAAATTTGCCTTCACCGTAAAGGGAAAACAATACACATGGACCAGAGTGCCACAGGGATTCCATAATAGCCCGAGCATATTCCATCAAGTATTGTCAGGGATTTTGGAACCGGTAGACATGAGAGAAGGGAGCACCCTTTTGCAGTATATGGATGATATCTTACTGTCTCCAGCACAGAACAACAAGACGTACTTAGCTTTAACTACAGTGCTAGGAGCTATACAGAGTGCAGGATTAAAAATAAATCCTAGGAAGTTGCAGGTGGGAAGGAGCCAAGTAGCATCCAAGGTACATGACAGATGCCTAAGGACAGAAAGGAAGCAATTCAACCAATGCCCAGACCAGGAACCGTGAAAGGGGTCAGGCAGGTACGAGGGCTATTCAACTACTGCAGAAATGCCGAGATCAGGAAATTTGCAACTCTTACAATTTATCCCTTACAGAAGTCTTGCTACAATTATACAGGGCTTTGGTGAGACCACACCTGGAGTACTGAACACAGTTTTGATATCCTTATTTGAGGAAGGATATACATGCCTCGGAGGCCGTGGAACGAAGGTTCACTAGATTGATTGCTGGGATAAGAGGGTTGTCCTATGAGGGGATATTGAGTAGATTGAGTAGATACTCTTTGGCGTTTAGAAGAATGAGAGCTAATCTCACTGAAACATAAGATTCTGATGGGATTGTCAGGGTAGATGCTGAGAGATTTTTTCCTCAGACTGGAGAGTCTAGGACTAGGCGGCATGATCTCAGGATAAGGGATCGGCCATTTAAGACTGAGATGAGAAGGAATTTC
The DNA here is from genome assembly GCF_044704955.1 of Pristiophorus japonicus. NCBI lineage: Eukaryota > Metazoa > Chordata > Chondrichthyes > Pristiophoridae > Pristiophorus > Pristiophorus japonicus. The sequence goes on along the minus strand of NC_091978.1, from coordinate 172,375,699 downwards.
TTCACTCAGAGGATTGTGAATCTTTGGAATTCTCTACCTCAAAGGGCTATGGATGCTGAATCGTTAAAAATATTCAGGCTGTCAAGGACAAAGATAAACCGCGAATAAAAGTTCTCAATTGCGGAAAAGCTCATTTTATTAAGCTGAGATGTGATTTAGCCATAGTGGACCAGAAACAGCTACTTGAAGGTAAATCAGTGTCAGAGCAGTGGGAGGCATTCAAGGAAGAGATAGTTAAGGTTCAGAAGAAAAAGGGTGAAACTAACAAGTCTCGAGCCCTCTGGATGTCAAGGGGCATACAGGGTAAGACAGAGAAAAAGGGAAACTTATGACAGATACCAAGGCTCAATACTACAGAATCCATAGAGGAGTATAGAAAGTGCAGGGGTGAATTAAAAGGAAATTAGGAAAGCAAAGAGAGGACATGAAAAAATATTGGCAAGTAACATGAAGGAAAACCTAAAGATGTTTTAGAAATACATTAAGAGCAAGAGGATAACTAAAGAAAGAGCAGTGCCTATTAGGGACCATAAAGGTAACTTTGTGTGTGGAGGCAGAAGACGTGGGTATGGTTCTTAATGAATACTTTGCGTCTGTTTTCACAAAAGAGAGCGACGATGCAGACATTTCAGTCAGGGACGAGGGGTGTGAAACATATGAAATAAATTGAGAGAGAGGAAGTATTAAAGGGTTTAGCATCTTTGAAAGTGGATTAATCCTCAGGCCCAGATGAAATGTATCCCAGGCTGTTCAGAGAAGCAAGAGAGGAGATATCAGAGGCTCTGACCATCATTTTCCAATCCTCTCTGACTATAGGTGTGGTGCTGCAGGACTGCTAACGTTGTACCGTTGTTTAAAAAGGGAGAATGGGATAGACCGAGTAATTACAGGCCAGTCAACCTAACCTCGGTGGTGGGAAAGTTATTGGAAAAAATTCTGACGGACAGGATAAATCTTCATTTAGAAAGACACGGATTAATCAAGGACAGTCAGCATGGATTTGTTAAGGGAAGGTCATGTCCGAGGAGGTAACAAGGAGGGTCGATGAGGGTAGTGCATTTGATGTAGTGTATATGGAGTGTATATGGATTTTTAGCAAGGCCTTTGATAAGGTCCCACATGGCAGACTGGTCACGAAAGTAAAAACCATGGGATCCAAGGCAAAGTGGCAAGTTGGATCCAAATTGGCTCAGAGGCAGGAAGCAATGGCAAATGGTTGATGGGTGTTTTTGTGACTGGAAGGCTGTTTCCAGTGGTGTTCCACAGGGTTCAGTACTAGGTCCCTTGCTTTTTGTGGTATATATCAATATCAATGATAATCTTGAATATAAGGGGTTTGATTAAGAAGTTTGCAGATGATACAAAAATTAGCCGTGTGCTTCATAATGAAGAAGAAAGTTGTAGACTGCAGGAAGATATCAATGGACTGGTCAGGTGGGCAGAACAGTGGCAAATGGAATTAAATCTGGAGAAGTGTGAAGTAATGCATATGGGTGGGCTAACAAGGCAAGGGAATTAATAATATAAATGGTAAGACACTGAGAAGTGTAGAGGAACAGAGGGACCTTTGAGTGCATGTCAACAGATCACTGAAAGTAGCAGGACAGGTAGATAAGGTGGTTAAGAAGGCATACAGGATACTTGCCTTTATTAGCCAAGGCATGGAATATAAGAGCAGGAAGATTATGCTTGAACTGGATAAAACACTAGTTAGGCCACAGCTTGAGTATTACAGCAGTTCTGGTCACCACATTAAAGGAAAGATGTGATTGCACTAGAGAGGGTACAGATGAGATTTATGAGGATGTTGCCTGGACTGGAGAATTTTAGTTATGAGGAATGATTGGATAGGCTGGGGTTGTATTTTTTTTTAGAACAGAGGAGGGTGAGGGAAGACTTAATTTAGGTGTACAAAAATTATGACGGTCATATTCCCTTTAGCAGAAGGGTCAATAACCAGGAGACATTTAAAGTAAGTGGTAGGAGGTTTAGAGGGGGTTTGAGGATAATGTTTTTCACCTTGAGGGTGGTGAGGGTCTTGAATTCACTGCCTGAAAGGGTGGTAGTGGCAGAAACCCTCATCACATTTAAAAAGTACTTGGATGTGCACTTGAAGTGCCGAACCTACAAAGCTATGGACCAAGAGCTGCAAAGTGGGATTAGGTTGGATAGCTCTTTGTCGGCCAGCACGGACACGTTGGACCAAATGGCCTCCTTCTGTGCTGCAAATTTCTATGATTCTGAGATAGATAGATTTTCGAACTCATGCGGAATTAAGGGATATGGGGATCAGCCGGGAAAGTGGAGTTGAGATCGAAGATCAGCCATGATGTTAGTTAATGGCAGAGCAGGCTCGAAGGGCTGTATGGCCTATTCCTGCCCCACTGAGCGTGCATATCGGCAAAGCTCATACACACTTGCCACAATTTTCTGTCCATTAAAATTAGAAGCACACATCGATAAAGTTCTGCCTGTAATACCAAATGAAATTGTTTTGTCCATTGATACCACAATTGCAGCTTCAACATGTTAGGGTGTCGTGTCAACTATTTTATCATGTCTTGAAATAAGTGATATGTGCTTTCACTGAAAGTAAAATGAGATTGCAGCTTAAATTTCAGTATTAGGAGTTCAGAAACAATCTTTGATGGAAGGGATGGATGGGACTCCTAAAAGTCCACATTAATACTATTTCTGCCCAAGATGTATGTAGACTTGGTAGAGGGGAACATCCTATAGTGTCCTAGTTTCTGAATGGTGCCAGGAAAGATCCAACTTACCTTTCTGGCTTGTGAATAGGACATTTCTCATGTCCCATCCATCCCTTCCATCAAAGATTGTTTCTGAACTCCTAATACTGAAGTTTAAGCTGCAATCTCATTTTACTTTCAGTGAAAGCACATATCACTTATTTTATGTCCATACACCATGAGATTGTTATGTAGATAAGCAGAAAAGGTTTGACAATTTAGGCAGGTATTTGTTTCATGTGGAAGCAAGGCTATGGTGACCAAACAAACACAAGATAGCAAATTAGGTGGTTGAATAAAATTCTATCATATTATGGTCACTCTTTCCTAAAGGCCCCATTACTACAAGGTTATTAATTAACCCTTTCTCATTGCACAATACTAGATCTAAAATAGTCTGTTCCCTAGTTGGTTCCTCAACATACTGATCTCGAAAACTATCTTGTACACATTCCATGAATTTGTCCTCCAGACTATTACTGCAACTTTGGTTTGTCCAGTCTATAGGTAGATTAAAGTCCCCCATGATTACTCTATTATCCTTGCATGCACCTCTAATTTCCTGATTTATACTGTGCCCTACATTACCACTACTGTTTGGGGGCCTATAGTGGTAATGTAGGGCACAGTTATGTGTCATCCTGGCAGGAGAGATCGACCACAGAAAGTTAACAGCTCGTCATAGATGTGGAATGATCACTGTTTGGGCAAAATTGTGGAAATTTTTCCTTGAGCTCATTTCTAAGATGATGACTTGGTGTAATTATGCATATATTTTTTTTAATTAAGTATTCCTATTTGGACTTAATTACTCTGGATGATAAATGATTTGACTGTACTCCAAACTGGACTGAATATACAGGTCTTCATAGTTCTAATGACCATCTCCACACTCTTATTTGCAGGTGGAAGTTGATGTAATGAGGAAGACTGTTAGAATGTCTACCACAGGTGTAGTCTTCACATCTTTGAAAGAAGTTCAACCTCCCCGATTAATACTGACTTGAGTAAAACATTGAGGGAGCAGGAATGTGGCTCAGGACTAAGTCCCAATGCTGCTTCTTGAGTCTTGATGCTCAGCCTCTCCTCACCCACCTGGCCATGGAGAAAGTTATCAGCCTGTTTGGTAAAAGCTGGTGTTCTAATCAAACACATGCACTGCTCACTGGTACTTTAAAATAGAGTTCTAAATAAAGTACCAATGAATGCAGTAAGCATGGACTGTAACACGAGCTGGTAAATACCTCCGGAGTCATGCAGGCAGGAAGAGACAGCACCAACATAAAGGCTCAGGTGGAAGAAAGAAAGGAGAGAAAACTCCAGATAACACACTGGTACCCTCTAACACATTCTGCTGCTCTGGTTCTATTTTTTTGGCTTTTTGAAATTAATTTGGAGGAACTGGTGATTTGGAAAAGTCTGTTCTCAGTTTGCTTTCTCACTGGTAAATCATTTTTGTTATTTGTTCTTTGGGTATAAGTGATTTGTTGACCACATTTATTGTTCATGTCTAGTCACACAAAGAAGGTGATGGTTGGCTTTCTCCTTAAACCATTGCAGTGGTTATTCCGAGGGTACTCTTACGATGGTGATAGGTAGGGAATTCCAGGTTTTTGACCAAGTTACAATGAAAGAATAGTGATTATATTGTCCAAGTGTGTAATCCAGAAGGGAACTTGCAGGTGATGGTGTTTCCCATATCTTAATTTCCTATTTGTTGCTCTTTTGAAAAACCATCCAGGCCATTGTGTTTATATATAGAAATTGCCAGCAACTAATGTTATCAATAGGGATTCTAACCTATGTAATTTTATTAATTTAAAGCGAGACCCATCAGGGGCAGTGTCTGTAAAGGATGTTTTGGCTCGAGCCGCAGCAAAGGGACTACTGGATGGAGTTGAGACAACCAGATTTCGAAAAAAGGAAGAAAAGCGAAAGAAAAGCAAAGTCTTTACGCCAAAAATTGGGTCTTTCAGTGGAGCCCAGTCAAGGATCACTGAATTTTTAAATGAACAGAAACCGATTACAGTTAATGGAAACTCCCCCATGTCCCAGCCATTATCCAGAAGTGAGGCCAGTACGACCGGGTCAAGTATCAAATTACCCCAACGAATATCTGTTCCTGTCTTGTCTAATAGAGTAAAGAGAAATATTAACAATGTTTCTTCAGTGGGAAGGTTGGCTAGTAGAAAATCAAGCTCATCTGGAACAAAACAAGAGTTGAAGTTGGTGTTAAAGCCGGTTGAGATGTTGCTTCCTCCAGTTACAATACGATACCTCAATTCAACTGGGGTTCAAAACCATGGTTATAGTCAACCCTACCTCTTCCAGTACCATGGATTAACTAGTCAACCACAATTCCCATATTCACGCAACTCATTCGTGACTTCACTTGGTGTGAAAAAACAAAGAGATGCAGGTATGTCTATTTCTCACAGGCAGTCACGTCCTTGGCTCTAAGGTAAAAGATGGACTATAGCAAAATACTTTAACATTTGAATTGCATCTTTAATGCATACCGCTTTGGATGTTTTATATAAATGTTTTCAAAATGATATTTCAGTATATAAATTTGAAGCTTCTTTTGTACTGTCTATGATGTTATTGCTGTTCAAGTAGCGTAATCTATGGGTTTGCTGATGGCAATAAAAAAGTTCAGAAAATAATATATACAATCAGTAATCTTATAAAATCAAAGCATGCACACTTAACCATGAATTGTAACAGCAGAAATTTCCCAAGAAAAGGAACCCCAAAACAATTACACGATTACTGTCACTAGCTAAAATATAGTTATATCAAAACGCAGAAAGAGCCTTTTGAAAAAGTAGTTTAGTCAACACTTGTTCTCATTCTAGCTGTTTTCATTCTTGAATTTAAGCTACATTTTATATATTATGAATAGCTAGCCAAGCCAGTCAGAAAAATCATAGTGACTCTGTTATATCAAACTAATTCGAATCAAAACCACACGACCTTTCCTTTCTAGACCATTCAAGAACACTGTTGTTTCAACATCTGAAGAACCAAATATGGGGAGCATATGCAATCCTAAAGGTCCTAGACCTCTAATGAGAAGGAGGGGGGGAGGGAAAGAACTACTTCAGGAACTATGTATGAAACAAAAATAAATGAAGTTATTTAAAAAAGAAAAACTCTTGTTTAGAAATTCCATATCTGGAAGAGGCATTCATTCCCCCATCCCCCCAAAAAGAACACACTATTAACCACTCTAAGAGGAAACTTAACCCAGAAGAGAGGGTATGTGGAATATGCCTGTATTCAGTAAATGTTAATCACTGCACCAAAGGTGGAATGATTGAACTACCTTCATTTGTTTTACACCATGTTCTATTAGTGATCTACAGAGTAGAGCCTCAAAGATTAAAAGATCTCACATCTTCTAGATCACTGCTCCACTCAGATTTAGGAGAATAAAGAGGTATGTAATGTTCTTGGCTTTCCAAGCAAAGGAGGGCCTTGTTGTATCAATTATATAATGCCTGATAATAAGGAGTAGCTTTAGCTTTTTCTGACAATAGAAAGAATGGGGCCACTGGGTGCGGCATAGTTTGGGTTCCACAGTAACAGCAGTATGTTATCAACAAATCAGCTCAGCTGTTTTACGTCCCTCCTATCTTAATCCCTTTTAGACTTTAAAGTCTGGGAAAGGGTGGTAAGGACAAATGAAGAGGGAAAAGTAGACATTGCTGCAATATCAGCTGTCCAAATGGGTAAGTATCTTAATGTTGGTGTGATTAAAGTTAGTAGCAATTTGAGGGTTTCCTCCCATTTGGCAAACTTAGGCTGGAAGACATGCATTTCCATAACATATTAGATAATATAACACATAAGAATTGTATCAAAATAATTTATAATGTGACTTATATTATCAAATGTATCCTTTCAATAAAGTGGTAAGTACTGTCATTTGATCAAGTAATATGCTTTTCTTTTTACATTGTCTTTATGACAACCATTTGAGGACAGTCCTCCCCCGCTACATATTTAATATCTATCACCCTCCACAGCGTATTAGCCGAATAATATCCTTTAAAACCGCATCTTGTGAGTGGACTAGTAATAATCTTCTAATAGCATGACTTGAATGGAGATGTGTGCCGTTGCTGGAACATCTCGGGAAGATTCTGTCAAGGTTAAATAAAATAATAGTTGCTGCCTGGCACATCAAGGACCGTGCCTTATAACTGAGCCTTAATACCCACCTTTATTTGGGTAAGGGAGTCACTGAATCCACCATAAGCCGTACAAAACTAAAGTAGCTGTTTCCCTAGTACATTACTTTTTGGCCGTCTCTCCATCTTCATGTTCAGCTTCACTAGTTGAGCCTTTCTTCTGGGTTAGTTGATTATTTAAGTAATGATTGACAAAACCGAAGGTTGATGTGTTATAACATCTGCCGACTCACTCCTGAAATATGTTTTGTTTAATTTATTTTCCAGTTGATAGACCAGTAATCTCCCTGTTTGGTTCCCCAGTCAATTCTCCAATGTCTACCTCCAGAAACTTTTTGCATCTATCCAAAAAGTCATCAGACAACCTTAACCTTTCCCTCATTCTCTAAAACGTCTAAAAGCCAACTTCCCATGACTTTACTCTGCAGTTGTTTTTTAACCACCTCATCAGTTTTGTCCAGTCCCACGCTTTCTATTATGTAGTAAAATGGTAACATTTATTGTTTGTCTCAGAAACTTTCAGTTTTCTTTAATGTTGTTTTGTATTGGAGTTTAGGTAACAAATTATCCATTTCATTTAGAATTGACCTAATTATTTCCCTTTACCCTACAAGTACTAATTTCCTCTTCCTCATTGCTTCAATGCTCTTTTAATTAAATTTTATTTGTCTCCCTTATTATTACTACTCCATTAGCTTCTTGTTGAAATCATAAACCTCTCTTCCAAGAAAAATACAGTTAAACTATGTATTACATGATATTAGTAATCAAACTGAATGAAGTATCAGTTGCAGTGGTATTTAATCTTTCTAGCCTAAGATTAAAAACGAACAAAACAGTATCATTTTTGAAAGAAATTAAATCATCAGGCTTTAACTAAACATTGTGCTGAGAAATGGTTAAGACACCATCATGTGATTGTAAAAGAAAAATAACTTAAATTGGTGTCTTTATTTTGTGTGGTTCTGGTCTGAATTTAGTTACGAGGATTGGCAAGTGCAATTTTGTTAGTTGGGCTGGTTGACCTTCTAGCTAATCAAGAATATTGCAAGTTTGTTTAAATTCTCACAGCTATATGCAAATATATTCAAATTACTGGAGTTTAACATACAAAATCTATTGCATAATTACACATATACAATTGCTGTTAAAGGTTTAATAAGAGTAAACCTTACGTTTAACCGAAAAAGCTACCAATCAAATTACTGTATAAATAAAATGGGGCATTAATAGTTTAAGCAGAAATAGTTCTTGCCTGAACAAATGTATAGTGGATCAGTATGGAGCTTGGGGAAGGTACAAGAAAACAGACCTAGAAAGGAGATATTGCCAGTGTTGTCCACAGAAACAAAAGTATTCAAAAATTACAGAAGAGAAAAATGCCACTATTTACGTTTACAATATCACTTGCCTATATAAATGGCTATGTGAAATATCATTAAAATGGTGGTCTGTTAGTACACATTTCAATTTTCTTCAAATTAAATTCAGTAATATAAATATGAGTCACTGGAGAAAAACATCTTATATCTAAACTTAATGAGCACTTCACATATTATAATACTGTAGTGGAAAGCATCTGTTAAATCAGTTTGAGTGGTTGAATATTTTTTATTCAAATGTTCCGATTTATTAAAACTTGTGAAGGTTTCTGTACACATTGATGGTATGCACCCTGGCAAAGCTATTTTACCATAAGAGTAAGGCAGAATTCTATTTCTTGTCTATAGCTGCATTATTAGTACTCGTGCAATTTTGCTTTGGTACATCATGGTGCAAAATAATTATTTTGTCAGCTGCTCCGGTTTGAAAGCACTGTGTGCACATACACAAATTGGCATTTTCATGCACTTTTGGCATGATCACATGTCCTCACTTTATTACATAAAGGAGCACCCACAAGAGCCTGCCAAGCCATTCCATCTCCAAAACATTTGTGTCAATTCTAAATGTTTAATGCATGTATTTTAATTCAGATATGGTCCCTGTTCTATTGAGGACAAGTGTACTTTCATGGCCAATTATTTTATAAATAAAGAACATATTAAGAGAGGGTGGTATATCCTATCATATCAGTATCTCCAAGGCAAGCCCTGTGCAATCTCAACTGTTTTTTTAAAATCACTTAGATGCTGTATAAATATCGTGTTATAATGAAAATCCCATACTGTTGCCAATGATCTGAGGAATTAAATGATTCTGTTCACTGCAAGGAAAAATATGAGCCACATATTGTGTGCCATTATGTAGCATACACACTGAATAGAATTCTGCCCATAATCTCTTCAATAATTATTGCACATTCTTTTTCAGTCTTGTAGTTTGAATAGATTTGCACTTCTATGTATTCTTTGTATACAACTTTCCATTTGCAATTAAATTGTAATAAATGTACACTTTCCTTTGTAGTTTTTATTTTAAAAGTTTTAACAACACGAGATTCTGAAGTAAAATGAGATACCACAAATGGATTCTGCATCACAATGCAGTTCATTATTCAGTGTTTGACCGTGCATTTCAACTTAAAATTGAATAAGTGGAATTTATAACTTTTAGGTATCAAAGCTGTTCCTGGAAGCATGAAGCAGCATGACTTGAAGCCAGAATATTCTGTGTGCTCAACAAAAAAGACTTGGAAGGCAGGATGTTCTATGTGTTCATTAAAAGAATTGAAGCCAGGATTTTTTGATTGCTCATCAAATATTTTCAATCACTAAGCCTGTAATCTTGTCAATAGAGAATGAACATACATTTTAGTCGGAGAACAATCTGGCTTACATACATTTCCACAGTGAAATTCAACTAGCTCAGGATAAGTATCAGAAAGGTCTTCACACAAAAGGGTCAATTTCATGCTCTCACATCTCCGATGGGGAGTGGCATTTGCAGACAATAGTGGAAATTTATACTTCATGATTTGCTGCGCATTAATTTATTGATTGGAAAATCACAGGCTATGCATCTATGATTTCCTACAATGAACTCCTTTGCAATAACTGCTCCCAGCTGAGTGCAGATGGTTTTCAGCACATAGAATTTTTTTTTAAGTGGAGCCAAAAGACTCAGTAGTCATTTTCTTCAAAACGGCTAGATGACCTAATGGGGGCACTGTAGGTTTTTCTGGTTGGATTAGTCAGATTGGGACCATTGACTTTCCTCATCCATATCTACCTTGTGAATTGTTCCAACTCCAGTTGACAAGTCCAAAAGACCATATTTACTATCAGGTAATAACACATGTGTTCATTTACTGCCAGCAGAAAGTTAACACTCCATTGCTAGGAATGCTGGAATTGTGAACATTTAAACAGTTTAAAAACCAGAAATAAACCTTGTAACTTTTACTGATTTATTTTGCATCATTTATCATCTGTGCAATATCAAAACCACCGAGCATGAAAATTATGGGCTCAAATGAAAACAAATGTCATCCAGTACTTTGATCTGCTGGCGACCCCATCCAAAATCCCAAGGGAGGAGTGGGGCAGCAAAATTTGGCACCTTCGCACCTTGGCGGTTAAGGCCCATTTCGGTAAAAATCGTGGCCGCCTCGCTTTCGCCCACTTCCACACAGCCCGCACTGGTCGCCATCTTGTGAGGGCAATAGCACGGGCGGGACATCAGTTAACGTGTAACGCTGATTTGATGCCGTTCCAAACAATTCCCTCTCTTAAACACGCACAGCTAAACGTGCATTCAGCTGCTCTAGGGACTCCTCCACCAGCGCTATTTAAAGGGAAGCATCCAACTTGCAGGTAAGTTGATTATTTCTCTTGTACCAATTCTTGCAGAGTTTATATCAATACTGATTTGCTGGAAGACATTTATAATATTGTAAAAGTGTGCAGGGAGTGCTGCTGGATGTTGGGAAGGCATTGGCTGTACCTGGAATGTCTCTGAGTATACCACTTGCTCACAGTCATGGGGGCTCTAGTTGCAGTCTCCCTCGCGCACAGCACGACGGAAATGGAGCAGAGGCATCAAAGACCAGCTGACCGCAAAGGGAAAGGGAGGAGGGCTTTCCGCAGGGAGTATTACCCACCTAGACTCTTCAGGGAGCACTTCTCCTACCTGCATTTAAGCTAGGAGCAGTGTGTTCGGCTGCTCCGCTTCACCAAGGAGGTGGCCGTAGAACTCTGCCACTTCTTGGAACCAGACTCATAGCCTCAGAGCAGGCCGCCGACGGCTCTGCCAATGGCTCTCAAGGTGACTGTGGTCCTACGCTGGAAAAGGCAACATAGCTAACATCTTCCAGTTCACCATCCATCACTACACAGCTCCGTCACCACGTCTTTTCTGGATCGCAGTCTCCGCAGACACTGGTCATCATTGAGGTTCATATAGGAGAACTGTTGTTGGAAGACCCTTGGACGATAGGGCATTCTGCCACCACGTCAGTGCGTCTTCCTCTGACATCTTCCTCATCCCCTTCTGCCTCCTGGTCATGCTGCCCCTGACCCTCTGCAATCTGGTGCTGGCAAATATCTGGCTGCTGCTGATGCTGCCTTCTCCTCTCTATTTCCCTCTCCATCTGGCTCTGGGTGTCAGCGTCCATGACCCTCTTCCTCGCTACATGCCCTTTTTCACGTCCTTCTCTATGTGCAGGTATATGGCCATCTCCAGGGCTTTCTCCATCTCGCTGTCCCATCCTATCTGGGTCCCTCTCCCGCTGCCTCTGCATCTGTAGCTTCCAGCTCCACTCTCCTGCAAACCACTGTGCCTTGCACAATGTGCAGGAGGTGGTCCACTGCCAGGACTGAGTCCATTATTTGCAAGCAGTGGCTTACTCTGCTAATGCTAGCTCTTGGAGCAAAGTTTGGTATTGTAAGCTGTGCAAAGTGAGGCCCGGTAATTGTTGATGGCTGATTTAGAGGATAAACGTTCAAAGCATCAACACTCAATAATAATTTGGCCGACAACAATAGCACGAGCCGCAGCACGCCTTTAACGACTGCTGGCAGTTTTGATTGCAGATTGTACACCGACAGAAAAATCTGTCGCTGGCACCGATAAACGGTCGATCAACTATTTGAGGGCAATGTTGCTTCCGGAGCATGGACCAGGTGATGTGCGCTATGATGACATCTATCGCCGAGTGCACAGGAGCGGGGCAGATGTGGAAGGAGCGGGGCGGATGTGGGGAGTGCAGAGCGTTTATCTACTCCGCCTCAAAAAATCACGAGGGCAATGTCCCGATCGGCGGGGAGTCCGTCTCAACTGGGTGGAAATGTATTTCTGCCCCGTTATTGCACTCTTTAAAAAAAAAAAGCAATTTCGTCCCTCAGAACTGTGCACAGTACTCCAGGTGTGGTCTGACCTAGGTCCTATACATGTTTAGCTTAATCTCACTACTTTTGAATTCTAAACCCAAGAAATAAATCCCAGTGCATTTTTAATTGCTTTGCTGACTTGCGATACTGCTTTTAATGATTTGTTCACCAGTATCCCTAAATCCCTTCGCTCTTCCACTCCATTCAGTTTTTTTTATTTCTAAGGTGTAGGTGATGTTTCTATTTTTCCACCAAAGTACATCACCTCACATGTTAAATTTCATTTGGCACTTAACTGTGCAGTCTGCAAGTTTTCCAATAACTTCTTGTATTATGTTGCATAATCCTCAGTGTTAGCTATACCCCCCATTTTGGTATCATCGGCAAATTTTGATATTGAGATATTTGTTCATAAGAACATAGGAATTAGGAACAGGAGTAGGCCATCTAGCCCCTCGAGCCTGCTCCGCCATTCAATAAGATCATGGCTGATCTGGCCGTGGACTCAGCTCCACTTACCCGCCCTCTCCCAATAACCCTTAATTCCCTTATTGGTTAAAAATCTATCTATCTGTGATTTGAATACATTCAATGAGCTAGCCTCAACTGCTTCCTTGGGCAGAGAATTCCACAGATTCACAACCCTCTGGGAGAAGAAATTACTTCTCAACTCGGTTTTAAATTGGCTCCCTCGTATTTTGAGGCTGTGCCCCCTAGTTCTAGTCTCCCCGACCAGTGGAAACAACCTCTCTGCCTCTATCTTGTCTATCCCTTTCATGATTTTAAATGTTTCTATAAGATCACCCCTCATCCTTCTGAACTCCAACGAGTAAATACCCAGTCCACTCAATCTATCATCATAAGGTAACCCCCTCATCTCCGGTATCAGCCTAGTGAATCGTCTCTGTAGCCCCTCCAAAGCTAGTATATCCTTCCTTAAGTAAGGTGATCAAAACTGCACGCAGTACTCCAGGTGCAGCCTCACCAATACCCTGTACAGTTGCAGCAGGACCTCCCTGCTTTTGTACTCCATCCCTCTCGCAATGAAGGCCAACATTCCATTCGCCTTCCTGATTACCTGCTGCACCTTTCAAACTAACTTTTTGGGATTCATGCACAAGGACCCCCAGGTCCCTCTGCACCTCAGCATGTTGTAATTTCTCCCCATTCGAATAATATTTCCTTTTACTGTTTTTTTTTTCCAAGGTGGATGGCCTCACATTTTCCGACATTGTATTCCATCTGCCAAACCTTAGCCCATTCGCTTAACCTATCCAAATCTCTTTGCAGCCTCTCTGTGTCCTCTACACAACCCGCTTTCCCACTAATCTTTGTGTCATCTGCAAATTTTGTTACACTACACTCTGTCCCCTCTTCCAGGTCATCTATGTATATTGTAAACAGTTGTGGTCCCAGCACCGATCCCTGTGGCACACCACTAACCACCGATTTCCAACCCGAAAAGGACCCATTTATCCCGACTCTCTGCTTTCTGTGAGCCAGCCAATTCTCGATCCATGCTAATACATTTCCTCTGACTCCGCATACCTTTATCTTCTGCAGTAACCTTTTGTGTGGCACCTTATCGCATGCCTTTTGGAAATCTAAATACACCACATCCATCGGTACACCTCTATCCACCATGCTCGTTATATCCTCAAAGAATTCCAGTAAATTAGTTAAACATGATTTCCCCTTCATGAATCCATGCTGCGTCTGCTTGATTGCACTATTCCTTTCTAGATGTCTCGCTATTTCTTCCTTAATGATAGCTTCAAGCATTTTCCCCACTACGGATGTTAAACTAACCGGCCTATAGTTACCTGCCTTTTGTCTACCCCTTTTTTAAACAGAGGCGTTACATTAGCTGCTTTCCAATCCGCTGGTACCTCCCCAGAGTCCAGAGAATTTTGGTAGATTATAACGAATGCATCTGCTATAACTTCTGCCATCTCTTTTAATACCCTGGGATGCATTTCATCGCGACCAGGGGACTTGTCTACCTTGAGTTCCATTAGCCTGTCCAGCACTACCCCCCTAGTGATAGTGATTATCTCAAGGTCCTCCCTTCCCACATTCCCGCGACCAGCAATTTTTGGCATGTTTTTTTGTCTTCCACTGTGAAGACCGAAGCAAAATAATTGTTTAAGGTCTCAGCCATTTCCACATTTCCCATTATTAAATCCCCCTTCTCATCTTCTAAGGGACCAACATTTACTTTCGTCACACTTTTCGTTTTATATATCGGTAAAAGATTTTACTATCTGTTTTTATGTTTTGCGCAAGTTTACTTTCGTAATCTATCTTTCCTTTCTTTATCGCTTTCTTAGTCATTCTTTGCTGTCGTTTAAAATTTTCCCAATCTTCTAGTTTCCCACTAACCTTGGCCACCTTATACGCATTGGTTTTTAATTTGATACTCTCCTTTAGTTCCTTGGTTATCCACGGCTGGTTATCCCTTCTCTTACCACCCTTCTTTTTCACTGGAATATATTTTTGTTGAGCACTATGAAAGAGCTCCCTAAAAGTCCTCCACTATTCCTCAATTGTGCCACCGTTTAGTCTGTGTTCCCAGTCTACTTTAGCCAACTCTGCCCTCGTCCCACTGTAGTCCCCTTTGTTTAAGCATAGTACGCTCGTTTAGGACACTACTTCCTCAGCCTCAATCTGTATTACAAATTCAACCATACTGTGATCACTCATTCCGAGAGGATCTTTTACTCGGAGATCGTTTATTATTCCTGTCTCATTACACAGGACCAGATCTAAGATAGCTTGCTCCCTTGTAGGTTCTGTAACATACTGTTCTAAGAAACAATCCCATATGCATTCTATGAATTCCTCCTCAAGGCTACCCTGTGTGATTTGATTTGACCAATCGATACGTAGGTTAAAATCCCCCATGATTACTGCCGTTCCTTTTTCACATGCCTCCATTATTCCCTTGATTATTGTCCGCCCCACCGTGAAGTTATTATTTGGGGGCCTATAAACTACGCCCACCAGTGACTTTTTCCCCTTACTATCTCTAATCTCCACCCACAATGATTCAACATTTTGTTCATTAGAGTCAATATCGTCTCTCACAACTGCCCTGATATCATCTTTTATTAACAGAGCTACCCCACCTCCTTTCCCTTCTTGTCTATCTTTCCGAATTGTCAGATACGCCTTTATGTTAAATTCCCAGTCTTGGCCACTCTGCAACCATGTTTCTGTAATGGCCACCAAATCATACCCATTTGTAATGATTTGTGCCATCAACTCATTTACTTTATTTCGAATGCTGCGTGCGTTTAGGTAGAGTGTTTTAATACTAGTTTTTAAACCATGATTTTTAGTTTTCACCCCTCCTGCAGCCCATTTATATTCATACATATTGTCCCTTCCTATCACCTTGTGGTTTACACTTACCCCAGTGCTACTCTGCTCTGTTGCCTCCTGCCTTTTGCATCCTTTCTTGGGGGTCCTGTTCATCTGAGCTCTCACCCACTCTAACTAGCTCCGAGCCCTCTCCTGGGTTCCGAATACTCCTCGCATTGAGGCACCGAGCTTTCAGGCTTGCCTTTTTATTGCACTTTGACCCTTTAGAATTTTGCTGTACAGTAGCCCTTTTTATTTTTTGCCTTGGGTTTCTCTGCCCTCCACTTTTACTTATCTCCTTTCTGTCTTTTGCTTCTGTCTCCATTTTGTTTCCCTCTGTCTCCCTGCATTGGTTCCCATCCCCCTGCCATATTAGTTTAACTCCTCCCCAACAGCACTAGCAAACACTCCCCCAGGACATTGGTTCAGGTCCTGCCTAGGTGCAGACCGTCCGGTTTGTACTGGTCCCACCTCTCCCAGAACCGGTTCCAATGCCCCAGGAATTTGAATCCCTGCCTGCTGCACCACTGCTCAAGCCACGTATTCATCTGAGCTATCTTGCGATTTCTAGTCTGATTAGCACGTGGCACTGGTAGCAATCCCGAGATTACTACTTTTGAGGTCCTACGTTTTAATTTAGCTCCTAGCTCCTTAAATCCGTCTCGTAGGACCTCATCCCTTTTTTTTTACCTATATCGTTGGTACCAATGTGCACCACGACAACTGGCTGTTCACCCATCTTTTCAGAATGTCCTGCACCCGCTCCGAGACATCCTTGACCCTTGCACCAGGGAGGCAACATACCATCCTGAGTCTCTGTTGCGGCTGCAGAAACGCCTATCTATTCCCCTTACAATTGAATCCTCTATCACTCGCTCTCCCACTCTTTTTCCTGCCCTCCTGTGCAGCAGAGCCACCCACGGTGCCATGAACTTGGCTGCTGCTGCCCTCCCCTGATGAGTCATCCCCCTCACAGCGGTGTATCTGTTTTGCAGGGGGATGACCGCAGAGGACCCCTGCACTACCTTCCTTGCACTGCTCTTCCTGCTGGTCTTCCATTCCCCTATCTGGCTGTGGACCTTTCAACTGCGGTAAGACCAACTTGCTACACACGCTACTCACGTCATTCTCAGCATCATGGATGCTCCAGAGTGAATCCACCCTCAGCTTCAACTCCGCAACGCGGTCTGTCAGGAGCTGGAGGCGGATACACTTCCCGCACACGTCGTCGTTCCCACATGGTACAAGAGGAGCATATCACGTGACCCAAGTCCAAATCAATGTAAATTAGTGATCCTAGCACTGATCCTTGTGGAACACCCCTTTCTACCTTCTTCCAATCTGAATAACTTCCCTTTACCCCTACTCTCTGCTTTCTATTTTTTCAGCCAATTTGCTATCCATTCAGCTATTTGTCCCCTGACTCAACAGGCCCTAACTTTTGTCATGAGCCTACCATGTGGTACCTTATCAAAGGCCATTTGAAAATCCAAGTACATGATATCTACTGCATTACCCTGGGCTACTCTTTCTGTTTCCTCTTCAAAGAATTCCATCAGGTTAGTTAAGCATAACTTAGCCTTGCTGACTATTTTTATTATATTTTTGGTCCCAGATGATCTTCTATGACTTATTTTTCTATAGATTCCAGTGTCTTTTAATCCTTTTAGCCTTGATATCATTTTGGCAAATCTGCGCTGTACCCCCACAAGGTGAATATATCCTTTCAGGTGTGGTGTCCAGAACAGAATGCAGTACTCCAGATGGGGTCTAACCCGATCTCTGTATAGCTGTAATATAACTTCCACCGCTTTCAATAAAGGCCAACATTCCATTAGCCTTTCAAATTATTTTTTGTACTCATCGACTAACTTTTAGTGATTTCTGTACTCGGATCCTTAAATCTCTCTGCTCAACCAAAGCTCCTAGCTTCTCGCCATTTAGATAATACTTGGATCATGTTTCTTAAGTCTAAAGTGAATGACCTTACACTTTCTCGCATCAAACTCCATCTGCCACAATTTTGCCCACTTGCCTAATCTATCAGTTTTCTTTGTAGCTTTCTGCTCCCATCTGCATTATTTACTGTACCACCTAACTTAATGTCATCAGCAAACTTAGATATACAGCTCTCTATTCCTTCATCCAAGTCATTTATAAATATAGTGAAAAGCTGAGGCCCCAGTACAAATCCCTAGTCACATCCTGCCAATTTGAGCACTTTACAATTATCCCTACTTTCTGTCTCCTCCCCAACTGATAGATCGCTTCCAATTCCATGCGCTCTCATCTCTCATTTTTATTATCAGTCTCTTTCCTTTGTGTAGCCTTATCGAATGTCTTCTGGAAGTCCATATAAATAAATCCCTAAACACTTCCTTATCTACCACAAAAGCAAAATACTGCAGATGCTGGAAATAAAAATCTGAAATGAAAACAAAAAATGCTGGAAATAATCATTGGGAGAAACAGAGTTAACATTTCAGATCGATGACCTTTCGTCAGAATCAGGTAAGTTACCTGATGAAAGTGATCGACCTGAAATGTTTCTCTCTCCACAGATGCTGTCTGATCTGTTGATTATTTCCACCATTTTCTGTTTTTACCTACATCTACCACATTGGTTACCTCCTCAAAAAATTCAACGAGGTTCGTTAGAAATGACTTACCCTTTACAAATGCAGGCTGCCTCTTTCTGATCAGCTCATATTTATCCAAATGTTATTCATTTTGTCCCTAAAAAGATTTAAATAGTAGGGCGCTGAAATTGCCCCCTTTTGATAAGGCCTTCGAGCGCCGGAAAGCGGCAACCACAGGGCGGCACGGAATGGCCGCCGACTCTCTGTGGAGGGGCCGCCATTTTAGAAATGGTTCTTCCTCAGGAGCTGTTTTCCCACTGCGGCGTGCACGTGCGAACCCCTTACCATCTGGTGGGGACCCCTTCGCGAAATTGCCCCTTACCCGACATTGCCCCCCAGGGGCGGCCCTGCCACTGGCTGGTGCCCCCGACAGCTTTTGCTGTCAGTGCATTCTGTGCGAAATGGCGCCATGGCTGCATTTAAAAGGGAGGGCGTACTGCCGCGGCCGCCATGTTATATTTTTTTGTCTGCCAGGTTGGGCCGCAATTGTGCCCCCCCCAGTTCGGCCGGGCCACTAACAGGCAACTGGCACCCCCTTTCGGCCCGGCCAAAACCCTCTCTGGTGGCCCAGTGGACCAAAGTAAAATGAATGTAGAGTTTGCAGCAGCCATCCCCTTTAACTTAAGGGGACAAACGTGACCCGCCAGCATGATGACTGACAACTGCGGACTCTACTTCCCATCCCACTAGTGACAGCCACTGCGCTCGGCTCCCACCTCCGCCCACTTGATGATCCCGCCCCGCTGGAAAAAAAACCCCGAGGCGCTGAATTTTGTTGGATGGGCCGCCGCATCCATTGCGGCAGACAGAACACTTAAAAAAATGGTAGGTGTGCCCCGTTTCCAGCGGAGGGCAATTTCTCGCCCTAGGGGCTCAATTTTCGCCACCGGTGGGCGCCGTTTTTTTGCCGTCCACTGATCTTTTTTGAGAAATCTTGATTTTGCAACTTTCCTCAAAGTTTGTACGCCGGCGGCGACAGTCAGCGCTGGATTTTTTGGTGCAGGTCTGGATGAAAACTGATTTACGTGCCGATTTTGGCCATTGAAGCGATTTTCCCCAACACCAATTAATTTTTTTTTAAGGACAACGCAGAATGGCCTTAAGTACCGATCAGAAAAACCCAACGTTAAGTTAAGGAAATCGGCACTCAGGTCTGTATTGGAGCTGTTTCTTTGCAGTTTAGTCTTGTTCATAAAGATAGTTTATAATGATCATGTTTGGTACGTTCCTTGCATCGCTTTACATTAAAGATTACTTACTTGTTCTGGTGTTTGGCTCCCGGCCCCGCTTCAATCCTGGGCCAAATGGCCCTTCCCCCTGCTTCAACCTTGGGCCAATTTGCTCCTCCGGTTCAACCCCGGGCTGATTGGCCCGCCCACTTCAACCTTGGGTCAATTGCCCCCCCCCACCCCCGGCTTCAATCGCGGGCTGAATGGCGTCCACCCCCTCCCGCCCCGCTTCAATCCCAGGCCGATTGGCCCCCCGCTGCAATCCCGAGCAATCGCCTCCCCCTCTCCCCTACCGCTGCAAGTCCTGGCCGTTGAACTGCAGCTCACAGGTAGGTGGATCTTCAGCCCTCAGTGTGTCTCTCATTACCCTGGCAACCTCCCTCAGTGTGTCTCTCATTACCCTGGCAACCTCCCTCAGTGTGTCTCTCATTACCCTGGCAACCTCCCTCAGTGTGTCTCTCATTACCCTGGCAACCTCAGCTTTTGGTGCAGACCTGAAGCTCCACCCCCAGATTTAACTTCAAGGACCACAGCGCCAAAATGAAATTTTACTTTGGCAAAAGTTCCAACTTTTTTTTTCGGCGCAATTAGGCACAAAAGAAAATTCGGCCTTTCATCCGCCTGGGTGCCAAAAATTGGCAAAGAGGAAGATTGAGCCCTTTATCTTTTCAAATGCTGCTACTCAGTGCAGCCAGGAGCAGTGCAAGAGCTCTTTGTTTGGAAGTGCCGAGTCAATGTTTACTCTTTCTGTTGAAATATATGTGATCTTTATTTCTAAGGAGAGCCAGTTAATTAAATCGGCTGTTTGCTGAATAACGGCTGGGTATGTTGTGCTAAGGTTTAGAGTTTAGTTCTACTCGATAATTGCGAGTGTAACTAGAGGGATGGCAGGGCAGCTCGGTCCCGTGGATTGCACATCTTGTGGCATGTGTGAAGTCGACGACCATGTGTGCAGGATGTGTCTCTGGTTGCACCAACTCAAGCTCCCCTGTTTTGGGGCGTTGCATCCGCGAGACTGAGAGAAACATGGATGGCATGTTTCTAAAGACGGTCACCCAACAGCTTAAAGAGTGTGCAGGCAGAGAGGGAGTGAGTGACTGCCAGACAGAGGGGAGGACTAGGCAGGTGGTGCAGGAGTCCCCTGAGTCCATCTTGCTCTCCAACCGGTACTCTGTTCTGAGTGCCGGTAGGGGCGATGGTGGCTCTGGGGAGTGCAGCCAGAGCCAAGACCACAGCACCACAGGTGGCTCAGCTGCACAGGGGTGGAGGAAGAAGAATGGAAGAACGATAGTGGTAGGGGATTTAATAGTCAGGGGAGCAGACAGGCACTTCAGCGGCCACAGATGTGACTCCAGGATGGTACGTTGCCTCCCTGGTGCCAGGCTCAAGGATGTCACTGAGCGGCTGCTGGGCATTCTAGGGGGAGAGGGTGAACAGCCAGAGGTCATGGTCCACATCGGTGCCAATGATATAGGTAGGAAGAGGGATGATGTCCTGCAGGCAGAGTTTAGGGAGTTAGGAGAGATTAAAAAGCAGGACCTCAAAGGTAGTAATCTCTGGATTATTCCCAGTGCCACGAGCTAATGAGTACAGAAATAGGAGAATAGAGCAGATGAATATATGGCTGGAGAGATGGTGCAGGTGGGAGGGCTTTAGATTCCTGAGGCATTGGGCCCGCTTGTGGGGGAGGTGGGACCTGTACAAGCCGGACGGGTTGCACCTCAACAGAGCCGGGACCAATATCCTCACGGGGGGGTTTGCAAGTGCTGTTGGGGAGGGTTTAAACTAGATTGGCAGGGGGATGGGAACCTAAAACTAGATTCAGTAGGGAAGGGAGTAAAGAGGGAATTAGAAAGCAGAAATAAAGAAAGTGAGTTTGGAGAGAGGAAACAGCAAGAAAAAAGGGTAAAAAAACAAACTTAATGGGCACTTTGTCTAAATACATGTAGCATTTGTAACAAAATAGATGAGTTGACGGCACAAATTGAGACAAATGGGTATGATCTGATAGCCATTACAGAGACGTGGTTGCAAGGTGACCAGGACTGGGAATTAAATATTCAGGGATACTTGACAATCCGGAAAGATAGGCAGAAAGGAAAAGGAAGCGGGGTAGCTCTATTGATAAAGGATGGAATTACTTGATCTTGTTGAATGGCGGAGCAGGCTCGAGGGGCTAGATGGCCTACTCCTGTTCCTAATTCTTATGTTCTTATGTTTTATGTACTGCAATAGTAAGAAACGATATTGGCTCAAATGATAAGGGTGTTGAAACAGTTTGGGTGGTGATAAGGAATAATAAGGGGGAAAAGTCACTGGTGGGTGTAGTCTATAGGCCCCCGAACAGTAGCAAATCTGTTGGTTGGAGCATAAACCAGCAAATACTGGGGGCTTGTAAAAAGGGAACAGCAATAATCATGGGTGATTTTAATCTCCATATTGATTGGACAAATCAAATTGGTCAGGGTAGCCTTGAGGAGGAGTTCACAGAGTGCGTAATGGACGTTGCTTGAGCAGGATGTAACGGAACCAACCGGGAGCAGGCTATCCTAGATCTGGTCCTGTGTAAGGAGACAAGATTAATAAACAATCTCCTAGTAAAGGATCCCCTCGGAATGAGTGATCATAGCATGATTGAATTTCAAATTCAGATGGAGGGTGAGAAAGTTGGATCTCTAACCAGCGTACTAAGCTTAAATAGAGACTATGAAGGTATGAGGGCAGAGCTGGGTAAAGTGGACTGTGAAAATAGATTAAAGTATAGGATGGTTGATGAGCAGTGGTGTACATTTAAGGAAATATTTCAAGAAATCTCAAGAAAAATATATTCCAGTGAGGAGGAAAGGGTGTAAGAGAAAAGAGAGCCATCCGTGGCTAACTAAAGAAATAAAGGATGGTATCCGATTAAAAACAAGGTCAAAACTAGTGGGAGGACAGAAGATTGGGAAGTTTTTAAAAGCCAACAAAGAACGACTAAAAAAATGATTAAGAAAGGGAAGATAGACTATGAAAGTAAACTAGCACAAAATATAAAAACAGATAGCAGGAGTTTCTGTAGGTATATAAAAAGGAAAAGGGTGGCTAAAGTAAATGTTGGTCCCTTAGAGGACGAGACCGGGGAATTAGTAATGGTGAACATGGAGATGGCAGAAACTCTGAACAAATATTTTGTATCAGCCTTTAATAACAATATTCCGACTGGATAGTCTAGGGGCGGGGCGGGGGGGGGGCGGGGGAAAGAACTTATCACAATCACAAAGGAGGTAAGATAATGGGACTAAAGGCAGATAAATCCCCTGGACCTGATGGCTTGTATCCTAGGGTCTTAAGAGAAGTAGCAGCATGGATTGTGGATGCATTGGTTGTAATTTACCAAAATTCCCTGGATTCTGGGAAGGTCCCAACAGATTGGAAAACTGCAAATGCAGCGCCCCTATTTAAAAAAGGAGGCAGACAAAAAACAGGAAACTATAGACCAGTTAGCCTAACATCTGTGGTTGGGAAAATGTTGGAGTCCATTATTAAAGAAGCATTAGCAGGGCATTTGGAAAAGCAAAATTCAGTCAGGCAGAGTCAGCATGGATTTATGTTTGACAAATTTGCTGGTGTTCTTTGAGGCTGTAACGAACAGGGTGGATAAAGGGGAACCAGTGGATGTGGTGTATTTGGACTTCCAGAAGGCATTTTGACAAGGTGCCACATAAAAGGTTACTGCACAAGATAAAAGTTCATGGGATTGGGGGTTGGGGGTAATATATTAGCACGGATAGAGGATTGGCTAACTAACAGAGAACAGAGAGTCGGGATAAATGGTTCATTCTCTGGTTGGCAACCAGTAACTAGTGGGATACTACAGGGATCAGTACTGGGACCCCAACTATTTACAATCTATATTAACCACTTGGAAAAAGGGAGAGTGTAATGTAGCAAAGTTTGCTGACGATACAAAGATGGGAGGAAAAGCAATGAATGAGGAGGACACAAAAAATCTGCAAAAGGACAGAGACAGGCTAAGTGAGTGGGCAAAAATTTGGCAAATGGAAAATGTCAGGTCATGCACTTTAGCAGAAAAAAATCAAAGAGCAAGTTATTATTTAAATGAAGAAAGATTGCAAAGTGTCGCAGTACAGTGGGACCTGGGGGTACTTGTGCATGAAACACTAAAGGATAGTATGCAGGTACAGCAAATGATCAGGAAGGCCAATGGTATCTTGGCCTTTATTGCAAAGGGGATGGAGTATAAAAGCAGGGAAGTCTTACTACAGCTGTATAAGGTATTGGTGAGGCCACACCTGGAATACCGCATGCAGTTTTGGTTTCCATATTTACGAAATATTCACGAAAGGATATACTTGCTTTGGAGGCAGTTCAGAGAAGGTTCACTAGGTTGATTCCGGGGATGAGGGGATTGACTTATGAGGAAAGGTTGAGTAGATTGGGCCTCTACTCATTGGAATTCAGAAGAATGGGAGGTGATCTTATCGAGACGTATAAGATTATGAAGGGGCTTGACAGGGTGGATGCAGAGAGGATGTTTCCACTGATGGGGGAGACTCGAACTAGAGGGCATAATCTTAGAATAAGGGGCCGCCCATTTAAAACAGATGATGATAAATTTCTTCTCTCAGAGGGTTGTAAATCTGTGGAATTTGCTGCCTCAGAGAGCTGTGGAAGCTGGGACATTGAATAAATTTAAGATAGAAATAGACAGTTTCTTAAACGATAAGGGGATAAGGGGTTATGGGGAGCGGGCAGGGAAGTGGAGCTAAGTCCATGATCAGATCAGCCATGATCTTATTGAATAGCAGAGCAGGCTTGAGGGGCCGTACGGCCTACTCCTGTTCCTATTTTTATGTTCTTATGTTATGAGATCAGAAATTAGTGTGGATAATATTTGGCAAGAAGCTATTTCTATTACTTGCTGGCACCGTTTACATTGAAGCAAAGCACATGAATTATGGGAAAACAAGTGCTGCCAACACTCAAAATTTCATTAACAATTGTTTTAATGCAGCAGGGTATTGAGTGAGTGTAAAAAAGAAAGGACATATCCAGGGATTGTGATGGAGGAGTTTGGGACATTGGCTGAAAGATTCTCTATGACTATGTCAGGTTGTTGCTTGATTAGTCTGTGGGACAGCGCTCCCAATTTTGGCACAGCGATGTTGGTGCAGGGTTGATTAGGCTGGGTATGCCATTGTCGTGTCTGTAACCGGTGCCAAGGTCGATGCCAGGTGGTCTGTCCGGTTTTATTCTTCTTATTGTTTTCCGTAGCGGTTTTTTACAACTGAGTGACTTGCTAGGCCATTTCAGAGGGCAGTTAAGAGTCAACCACATTGCTGTGGGTCTGGAGTCACATCTAGGCCAGACCAGGTAAGGATGGCAGATTTCCTTCCGAAAGGACAATAGTGAACCAGATGGCTTTTTCGACAATCTGATAGTTTCATGTGGCCCACATTTGCCCAGGAGTTGCTCCGTTTTTTTTGGAACAACTTGATTTCTCTGGAGTATCTTAAAAATCCCCATTCTGCACATTTAATTTGCGCCAGTGTAAGTGAGTTAGTTAGGACTTTTTTTAAAGTTTACTTTTTTTTTCAAAAGGGTGCGTTACCAGCCACCTATGCCCATTTTGGCCATTTAAGCCAGTTTGGACAGCTAATAGCTGCTCCAAACTAACTTCAGCCAGTGTATGTGGCCGCACAGAACACACTTGCGGAGAGTTAAGAAATCAGCGCAAGTAGCCAGAGATAAGGGGGGAGGGGGCGGGGAGGAAGGGAAGCGGAGAGGACCTTGCAAAGCACTAAACACCTTCACAACAACATTCAAGAAGCATAAAAACCATCAATAATAAATAAAAAATAAAACTTAAGGCCCACCTTCCTAACTCGACCGGGGAAGTCAGCGGGTCGACTCCGACTCTCTCTCGAGGACTCTCCGAGGGACTGGTGGACTTCTCCAAGGGACTGGACGACTTCTCTTCAGAGGGACTGGTGGACTTCTCCGAGGGACTGGACGACTTCTCCTCTGAGGGACTGGATGACTACTCCGAGGGACTGGACTTCTCCTCCGAGGGACTGGTGGACTTCTCCGAGGGACTGGTGGACTTCTCCGAGGACTTCTCCGAGGAAACTCCGGCTGGGGGCAGGAGCTACTGCGCATGCGTAAAATCTTCAGTGCACATGCGTTGAGCTGCCGGCACTGTTTTTCGCGCAGGGCCCTAGCTCCACCCCCGAATGGACAGACCACACCACGCCAAGCCATGGGAGAGGCCACTGAGCGGCCAGAATCCGGGGAGATCTTTTTGCCGCCGTTTTCACCCTAGGAAGTCGGCGCATCTCCGTGAGCGTGCCGAAAAAACGGGTAGGCCAAATTTGGGCCCATGGTCACCATTACTGATACTAGCTTTTTATTCCTGATTTTTTATTTAATTAACTGAATTCAAATTCCACAGCTGCCGTGCTGGGATTTGAACTCACGTCTATGGATCATTAGTCCAGGCCTCTGGATTACTCGTCCCATAACTTAACCACTATGCTACCGTTCCCTATAATTATTAAATATACAAGATCTTTTCTTCCTGCTTGCTACAGTATGCACTATCCAGTCATGTCGGTGATGTGCTCTTAGCCCTTCACCAATTGATTTTCAGAAACTAGCTACTGTAAAAGTGCGCAAGGACAGGATGAAATAACAGTGGGGAAATTCTGTCTCCCCAGCATATGGTTGCATATGGGTAATTAGGAGTGAAGACATTTACTTCATGGTGGAATGCATTGTTGCACTGTGAATAATTTGTCGGCGATTTATGATAGCCCCTGATAAAGTTAGTGGATAAGATTTGAATAGTTCTTCGTCAGTCAGGTATATTGGATGAATTTTGAGCTTATTGCAAAGTCCAGTTTCCAAATTTGACTTCAGTGGAAATGGAAATAGCAGGGAGCTAATCCACAATCCAAATGTACTCATGGTATCTTAATCCACTAAATCCAAGTCTTTCTGTCCATTGCATCACCTCCCAGACTTTAATCCTCAAGCACTGCAATACCTCTACATTTTTATTAATATTGAAAAGTACAAAATCCTTTAAGGTTGTTGGTTTTGGAATAAACTATTACATTTCTGATGTAAAAATGCAGAAATTTTCAAAAGAACTAAATAAAATGACACATGATGGTTCTTTAAAATGAATAATGTCTTAGTAGGTAAATGGTGGCTGCTTCTATTTTTCCACAAACTATTTTTGACTCGTGCAAGTTGCAGTTTGCGTTGCAGACTACGAGCAGAAATATATGACTCCTGAAAGTCACACTAATAAGAAAAAATGCTGTTGACTGTCAATATGTGGAGTGTTTCTCTGTTGTGTGATCAGTTGCAAAATCAGAGGCAGAGTTAAACATACTGTATATGCAGTTTATTCTCACAACGGATTACATTTACAGGTGTAAAATCAGTGGGAAGCAGAAGAGAACAGCTACTGTACTGTAAATCAGTTGCTTAATGCATACTATACAGCTCTAACATAGATCATTTTCAGTAACAATAAGTGTACATAGTTATGAGGAATAAAATAAAAGATAAAATATCAGAGGCCTCAGTGGCTGCCGAGCTGCACAGCTCAGGTTTTTAACATACTCAATTTAAGATGATCAAACAGGTTGGTGGCCCGTTGATATCAAAGCTAAATCTTTAATTTCAACAGATGTCACATCAACCAAGTAATAATTGTTGGAATGTAGAATGCAAGTCACTTTAGCAAGGAGTTCCAAATGGGGAGAAAGAAAAACATATGTCGCACTTGCTCAGTCCACTGTGCAGTGCACTAATGCTGTACTATACATCGAGCCTGGGAGCCAAGTCAATTCAACTGGTCCTCATTGCACTTTGAATTTGTAAGAGCAGGCCATCCAGTGATCTGCAAATAGATAGGACATCCCATTCTGCCAATGAAATGCGCTTTACTCAGTGCTTCTTTTAGCTGTATCAGAAAGTGAGAACTCCAGCAGCTTTGGTTCAAAAACATATCTCTGTTTGTATGTACAGCCAATGTCTGCTTTAAGAATACCGGACTAGGGTAGGGCAGCAACCTCTATAATTTTAAGACTGTCTCTACTACTGACCACATTGCAACTGCAAGAAGGATACATTGAACTCTATGGTCCAAGACTGATCACCACCATGCACACTTGCAAGTGCTAGATTACACCAATAAGTGACATAAATAAAACAAAGTATCAAATATGTATTGCAAAATCCTTTGATGCAATTTTAGGAAAGAATGACTTGATATTTGGCAATCATATCTTTGGAATATAAGGGTGAATATGCCATCCTGCACTCTCAGCATGGCATGACATGCTTGTAGGGAGAGAAGGCTAGACACAAGAATACAACAGTGTAACCTTGATTCTCTGCCCCAGGCTCACTGGAAGTGCAGCACACCTGGTTAGAAATGTGAGACAGTGGAATCATCCTTGTACTGTTTATATTTAATTTGCACAGGTGATGGCCTCTTATGAGCAAGATGTTAAATGGCAAAGGGCATGTTAGAGAAATGGAAGCTGTTAGTCAGCCCTCCTGCACAAGATCTTAAAAAGGGACAGCCATCCACAGAACCCATGACTACATTCCACATTATTTACCTGGTTTCAATGAGAAAGGTTACATGTGGTGTAACACACAATGACCAGAATAGTGAACATCAGTTACTGTACACACCGATAGCTGAAATTATTTCTCAAGCTACTAGGCTCCTGCATAATGACACTCCCTAAAAGTAACAGACTTTAGCCAGTTGATAATTTCTACAGATAATTAAACCAACAGGTAGAAGGGAGTATGTTGGGAAGCACAAAGGGACATGTTAATGACAGCCTGTCTGGTACTTACTTCAGCACCTACAATTATAATAAACCAAATCAGCTTTAAACTTGCTTTGTTCCTGTATCACAACAGTACTTTGGCTCACTGTAATGAAAGAATATGAAAAACTAATATTTAATTATCTTCATGTCAGTCTACAGTATTGAGATTAATTAGTGCTAGCTACACTGTGAGAACCCACAGTAGAACATAATACAACATAATTACCAAAGATATTTCAATATAAAATACAATAAATAAAATAAAAAATATTTTCATTAATATGCTTTCTTTTTTAAAAGTTCACTTGCTGTCTTGCTTAATATAGCTATATGGCATGCAAAGCAGTGACACAGCAATTTGTCTAGAAAGCCACTGCTTGTAATGGATGCATAGATAACATTTGTAACCTAGTTACAACCAGCTTGTCTACTCGTTTATAAAAAAAAATAAGCACTGATATTCTTCTACAGTCTTGCATTTTACAGCAACAAAAGAAACAAAGAATAAAACGGGCTTAGGTAATGGGTGTTTTACCAAATTGACAAAATAATTATCTCTAATGACAGAACATTTGGCCCAATCCAACCTGCATCTTTTAATGCAGATCTGGCTTTGCTGCGATGTGTATTAGTTTTAAATATTTTGTAAAAGCACTGCATACATTTTTGTGATCTCTGATGTAACCCACAGCTTTCCTCTATTTTGTAAATAATCTGCAGCTTCCATTTATATCTCTGCAGCTTGCAAACATTTTGATTAAAGCAATTACAACTGTACCTGTGACACCTCCTTTCTCCCAACAATAAAATGCAAACAAAATTTTAAATGGAGTTCATATTTGATTTTGCTTTTCTGAACTACTGGAGACCAACGAAATATCTACATTTTGTCCAAAGGCATCATTAAATTAGAGAAAGCGATCTATTAGATTTAACTGATTTTGAAGCCCGGCAAAACCTATTGGTACACGGTTAAAACAGAAAGTGAGACAGGGATTTCTTGAAAAGCGTGAGTAAAGACAGTGTACTGCCTGCCATCATTTTGGGAGGTAAATGATTGTAAAGTGAAATCTGTACATTAGCTCTTTGGGTTTATTCCCACTGATCTCTTGCTAATTGTGTACGTGCTCACAGTCCCACTTATAAGAAATCTTCATCCCCACTGTTGCTGTCACCACTAATTTCTACATTAGCATCACTCTCCATGAACTGGATGCTGTATTAGCAGTTTTCACCTCAGTCGAGATCCATCTGCCCTGATCAGGCTCATGTAGCTCCGGTTCAGTGGGTGAATTATGACATAAATTTATAATTTTCCTCTTCCTTGGTTTTTATTTGTAATTCTGTTACTCATTTACCCTTAGTCTTCAACTCAAATCTATCTCCTAAATTTTAAGTAAAAAATGGTAAGAGAGATTTGAACTGGTGGTGACAGCTGCATTACGATTGAAACTTGTGTAAGGAATTAAACTCAATTTACTTCTGCAAACAAAAAAAACACCCCTCAAATGTTTGTCGATTTTTTTTTAATCTAGCAGTTTAAAGCAGGTTGCCCACTTAGGACAACTGAAATTTGAGGATTCCAACTTTCCTTGTTCTGTGATCTGAATGCTTTAAAAAGGCATTAACTAATTCATAATTTTATCAATGTATCACTTCTCTTCCCCCACCCCCCGTCACATTTCCCCCATCTCAAAACAGGAGGAAACTACTGGCATCTTGATTATACAGTACAGCTAGGTAAAATCAAATATGGTATGGAATACTCCCAGGTATTCTTGGCATATTTCCAAATGACATTGCATAAAGCAATAATGCAGATCTCATCAATGAATGACCCAACCAGTAAATAATATAGACCACACACAGCTTCCGAATATTAAAAATGTAAAGATTTAAATGATTAAAAGCTGATATAGTAACTAAAGATTAATTCGTAAACTTTTTTTGTTTTCTAAAAAAATATTTATAGGACTTAAGAATAAGTTTATGGCTTTATGGCTAATTATTGTTCTATGTTACAGGGAAAATGTACATCTTGTGGCTAGGACAATGATTATGAAATGAGCTTATGAAAGCTGACAAAACTGGTGAGCTGCACGTCTCTATGTTTCAACATTAATCTAAGTTGTTTTAATTAGTACTTCCTCCACAAACAGCAAATAGCAGAGCAACAGGGGATCACTCTTGATCACCTTATAAGTCAGGTACACATGATCACACAACTGCAATGGCCTAAAGGATACTACGGACTGAAAGGAAACAGTTCTATTATAGTCTAAACACCACTCACTATTGTAATGTATGCACCTGTGAGTATGCTCACAGGTTTGTAGAGCTGTTGAGTTGTGAGTGGCTTAGCCAGTCATGTGATGGTCACAAGACTCAATAAAACCCCAGCCAGTTGCTTTTGGGGGATCCACGATGTGGCATGTGGTTGTGAGCCTGGTGGATGAACTGGTAATGTGTAGTGTGATTGTTAAACCTTTGCTAATAAACCAACTAGTTCTTAATAGCAATGTATTGCTATGAATTCTTAAGCAAGGAACCCATGAAGCAAATACATTACAACTATGTTACACCAGTATCAGTGACAAAAAAGTGCACTATTAAATACTTCTGGTGTAAGGTTGGTTGTGAGAATTCCAGCCTTAGTAGACAGTGAGACAAACTGCTTGGGCACCATTTAGTCCAGGGCTTATAGAAATTCCAGACACCTTCCATCAGTTAATGAACTCAAACGTTGATAGCAGAAAGTTATTCATGCGCCTCCCAATATGATGTCATGATGAGGAATGAGACAACATGCTCGTCTTACATTAAATCTGACAAACAATATATGTTGAAGACAAGAGGATCAGCATATATAACTTGAAGGCTCAACATCTGCATGGATCATGTTGTGTTTTATATCTCAGTTATTACTAGACTCTAGTGTCTGAAGGGATCTTTCCAGGTCCTCTTCATGGTGATTCAGATACTGGTCGCTTTTGTTTCAAAGTGTCAATGAGTGACAAAACTCCACGTTTTACACTGGTTGTGACACGCCTTGTCACAGAGTCTGTTGGAGGACCAGAAGGGCACATCCTTGGAGGAGGAGGTCTGGCAACTAAA
Organism: Pristiophorus japonicus; assembly: GCF_044704955.1. Lineage (NCBI taxonomy): Eukaryota > Metazoa > Chordata > Chondrichthyes > Pristiophoridae > Pristiophorus > Pristiophorus japonicus. Next base: position 172,344,277 of record NC_091978.1, on the reverse strand, counting down.
CACTTCTGGTACCGAAGCTGCAAATAAAACCAGACATTAAATGCATTTAGTTGTTTTCTTTTTAAGATAATCAAGCACAAAAAATGAGGATTATATTGTAAACAGTTTTACAATCATTAAATTATTTCTTTGAAAAAGTTATATATCTGCCTTATTAATCTTTTCAATTTAAGATTTAACACAGCTACTAAAATCGGATACAAAAATTTAAACCCACAAAATAATGAACATGTAGTACATTTGTAGTTAGCTGTGATACATGAAGAAGCCCAAACTGTAATAAAGCTGCAAAGTCAACTAATAAAAAACATTTAAAAGATAAAGAAAAATAATCAATTTTGCAAAAATCTTAATGTGATAATTACAGAATGATTGGTAATAGCAAGTAAGAAGCCTTGTTTAAAAGATTATGCTGGCATCCATCTATTTGCCAGTCAGGAAGTTAGGAAATAGTGTTGCTGAATCTACTCCAGCAGTCTCAATACGCCATGGTCTGAGAGTTCCCGGTCTTGCATGGAAATATTTCAGTCTGACTAGCAAATCATGTCACAAACACATGGTTTAATAAGTTATTTACTTTTTAATTTTCACAACAATGTGAGTTAGTTTAAGGGACATTGCAGTTTTAAAATATTTTTTAACAAGGTGCCCAGTTATAAACGTAAGAACTTTGTTCAGAGGGTACACACCATACATGCAGCCTGCACAGCCTCAGATACATTCCCTGCATTTGGCTCACACCAGAAGACGTGACACTCAAAACGTTGATTTCCTGTGTCCATAATAAAGGCAAAGGTATGGATGTCTTTCCCCACTCCTATAAATGATAGGAAACGAACACGGCACTCCAACAAAACCTCATCTTCATCCTGCTCCAGGTGGGTGAAGAAAAAGAATGGAAATAGTGTCATAGAAATTTACAGCACAGATGGTGGCCATTCGACCCATCGTGTCTGTCACCTCATTCCTCCACTTCATTGATTCAAACCAATTGATACCTCTCCCACCCCCCAAAAAAAACCAGCAGCCTGGCAGTTCACACCCTCCTGTCATATATAGAGAACAATAGCATGTTTTTTTCCTTTAATAATTTTAGTCAAATGGAAACACTTTAGCAATGCATGAAATTAAAAATTTGGATAATATAAATTTCAATGACACCGACTTTAATCACTAACTAAAAGATAATCATTAAATTGATCACCATCAAGCCACTCCAAAAGCCATCACTGACAGAACCATCTTACAAACTTCCATTAAGCAATGTCTGGTGGAAAGTCTCTCTTTTGATGGAAGTATTGTCACTTTTTCCTCATTAATCTATTCTTTTTTAATGAATTATTATACTTAATGCTATTTAACATGTACTTCAACTGTAAAAAAATACTGTCTGAGAGAAATGGAGGAATTCATACCCTTAGGTAGAAACTTCTATTACTCACCTTCTGCCTTATCACTGTAACAGTGGCATCAGCAACATTCATAATAACAGATATCCAGTCTTCCTTGTTAGTCGTGGCTAGTAAGCTCTCGATTGCACCGTTCAATATTTCTATACCTACCAATAACAGCAGGAAAGTGCAATATTTATTAGTCAACATTCTTCCAATATAATAGCCCCGATATTTACTGAGCTGGGAAGAGTGTGGGGTGGGGGGGGCGGGAGGATTTTCGGATGGGAAACCTGGAAATAATGGTCTCCCACATGTCCTGTGGAATTTAACGGCAGAACGTTTTTTAAATGCTTTCAACAGATTTCCCACCCAACGGTCAGCCAGATTGACAGACTGGCTGGCTGTCAGGCTAGAAATCCGGGGAGTCTGATATCGTGGGAGGGTGGGCAATTCAGACATCATGGGGGGTGGGGAGGATACGGATATTGTGGAGAATAACTACAATTTTTACCTTCCCACCCGCTTCCAACATACCCACCCTTGGGGGTTAAAATTCTCAATGTCTTTTATTGAACATTCACCATATTTAGTTTCATTTTTAAAAATAGCATATTTGGGTTCTTGTACTTATTTGGAAATACCATATCTATACAGATATTAGAATGAATAAAAACTATTTATCGTCCTTTAAAATAGTGCACATATTATAGTAGAATAATATATTAAGTGACGCCTGAATATATTATGTTGGTCTGTTTTTATTCAGAACAAAAACAATAACAATATTTTTAATCCATCATCATTTACCTAATGGTTTGGCCACAGGTAATACACCGAGGTACTGAACGTGAAACTTCTGCACTAGTTCCGTCTTTGGTGTTGGGAAATCTACTACAGAGCATAAACAAATTTAGGCACGTCAAATTATATTTTCTTATATTTTATGCGTTAGCAATATACATTTTCTTACACTTATATGACTTACAGATACCAGCAGAGTTTTCTGTTCGTCTGCTCACCAACCAAGATTCCACCCCATTCATTTTAATGGACAGGAAATCATCATAGGCGGTCCCTCATATCGAGGATGACTTGCTTCCACGCCAAAAAGGATGAGTTCACAGGTGTTTCAATGTAAGACCTAATATTCCAGGTCTCGAACTACATGTTAAAGGGTGGAAGATGCCTGTGCATGGATATTTTTTTTTAAAAACGTGTGATGGCCATTGCACACCAGCCACCACATGGGCTTGACAGAGCTAGGTCTTGGTCCAGTGGCAAGGATTAACCAAGACGGCTGGAGACCAGCTCTGCTGCACGGACCTAGTGCGCACACGTGTGGGCTGGCCCGTGCTGCCCCTGGGCCCTCGCCTTTTCTGGGCTCCGAACTCACGCCTCTCCTGGGCCCCAATCACCTCTCTCCACGATCACTCGCCACTCCTGCACCCAATCTCGTCACCCCTGCTGTACCTATCCATGCTCCAATCAGCGACCTGGACCGTGGTGTGGTCCAATGGCTTTGGCTCTCACAGCAGATCTAACGGCTCTGAGCTCCATTCACCTTGGGGTCATGGATTGCCGATTTCCTCACCAACTGAATCTCAATCATTCAAGATAAAATGTTTCATTTTCTGCATCACAACGAGCACACAGGAAATGCACAGGCAGGTGAGTGCACAAGCGGAAAACTGACCACAAACTCAAATAAGTATATGAAAAGCTAAATACTCAAAGCAACATACTGTAGGTCCAATGTAATCTCAGATTAATTTTTCTTATTGGTTTTTAAAAATAAAAATAAAAATTGCAATAATCCGCCGTAATTTGCGTCCCCTATGGATGGGTACGGGCCCGTAGAGGCCGCACAAGTTCCGGGTTTAGGCCTGAAACCCGGGACTTGCGATCTGTCAAGAATTCTCTTAACAAATTGTACGAATCCCCGGGAAAACGACAACCGCGGGTGGAGAGTTGGGCTATTTGCCCAACTTCTGCCCAGCGAGTCCCCGTAAAATTCTTACACCTAGTAAAAGCAGGTGTAAGGCTTGCTTTTTATCAGCGTAAGAAAGAACAGAAAAATAACTTTTTTCAATAATTTATACATTTAAAAGCCTGTGAAATAAGGTAAGTTTATTTTTAACCCTTTTAAAATAGGTACATTTATTTTTCAAAAAGTTAAGTGTATGTTTTAAATATTTAATTAAATGCCATTTTGATTAATTTTAAATATGTGATGTTATTTATTTATTTGAAGTATACATGTATTTTGGGCAGTATTCCCATCCATGCTGATGAGGATTCTTTCTTTCATTGATTGGGCCGACCCACGTGATCCCAGGGGCACTTGCAATTTAGCCATGTGATCACAGGACCGCAAATCACTGTTGATCCAGGACCATCAGGTAAGTTTGTAGATTTTTTGCTGGTCTGAAACATCCACCAGCGGGAAGCCATCTCAGCCTTGAATATACTCAACAATTGAGCATCCACAGCTCTCTGAGGTAGAGAATTCCAAAGATTTACAGCCCTTTGAAACATAGAAGAAACATAGAAATTTACAGCGCAGAAGGAGGCCATTTCGGCAATCGTGTCCGCGCCGGCCGACAAAGAGCCGCATGGCCCTTGGTCAGCAGCCCTAAAGGTTACATATACACCTATGAACAATGATGGAAAGGCAAAGAGCACCCAGCCCAACCAGTCCGCCTCACACAACTGCGTCACCCCTTATACTAAAACATTCTACACTCCACCCCAACCGGAGCCACGTGATCTCTTGGGAGAGGCAAAAACCAGATAAAAACCCAGGCCAATTTAGGAAGAAAAAATCTGGGAAAATTCCTCTCCAACCCATCCAGGCGATCGAAACTAGTCCAGGAGATCACCCTGGCCGTATTCTATTCCCTGCAGTACTTTCCATTATATCTGCGCTGTCCAACAAAAGGTCATCCAGTCTAATCCCAATTACCAGCTCTAGGTCCGTAACCCTGCAGGTTACTGCACTTTAAGTGCCCATCCAATCATCTCTTAAAAGTGGTGAGGGTTTCTGCATCCACCACTCTTCTAGGCAGTGAGTTCCAGATTCCCACAACCCTATGCATTAAGAAACCCCCCTCAAATCCCCTCTAAACCTTCCACCAACCACCTTAAAACTATGCTCCCTCGTAATAGACCCCTCCACCAATGGAAATAGACCCTTACTATCCACTATGTCCAGGCCCCTCAATATAATGTACATCTCAATGAGGTCTCCTCTCAACCTGCTCTGTTCCAATGAGAACAAACCCAGCCTATCCAATCTGTCCTCATAACTAAGATTTTCCATTCAGGCAGCATCCTAGTAAATCTCCTCTGCACCCTCTCTAGTGCAATCACGTCCTTTCTATAATACAATGGATGACCAGAACTGCACGCAGTAATCCAGCTGTGGCCGAACTAAAGTATTATACAATTTAAGCATAACCTCCCTGCTCTTGTATTCTATGCCTCAGCCAATAAAGGCAGCATTCCATATGCCTTCTTAACCATCTTATCCACCTGGCCTGCTACTTTCAGGGATCTGTGGACAAGCACTCCAAGGTCCTTTTGTTCATCTACACTATTAAGTGGCCTACCGCTTAATGTGTATACCCTTTCCTTATTAGCCCTCCCAAAGTGCATCACCACACACTTCTCTGAATTAAATTCCATTTGCCACTGCTTTGCCCACCTGACCAGTAGATTGATATCCTCCTGCAGCCCATGACTTTCCTCTCCATTATCTACCACACAGCCAATTTTAGTGTCATCTCCAAACTTCTTAATCATACTCCCTATATTTAAATCTAAATCGTTGATATATAGCACAAAAAGCAAGGGACCCAGTACTGAGCCCTGCAGAACCCCACTGGAAACATCCTTCCAGTCACAAAAACATCCATCAATTATTACCCTTTGCTTCCTACCTCCAAGCCAATTTTGGATCCAACTTGTCACTTTGCCCTGAATCCCATGGGCTTTAACCTTCATGACCAGTCTACCATGTGGGATCTGATCAAAAGCCTTGCTAAAGTCCATATATACTACATCGTACGCACTACCCTCATTGACCCTCTTGGTTACCTCCTCAAAAAATTCAATCAGGTTTGTCAAACACGATCTTCCCTTACAAATCTGTGCCGACTGTCCCTATTTAATCCTTGCCTTTCCAAATGCAGATTTATCCTGTCTTTCAGGATTTTTTCCAATAATTTTCCTACCACTGAGGTTAGGCTGACAGGCCTGTAATTACTCGGCCTATCCCTTTCTCCCTTCTTAAACAAGGGTACCACATTAGCAGTCCTCTAGTCCTCCGGCACCATGCCCAGATTCAAAGAGGACTGGAAAATGGTCAAGGCCTCTGCTATTTCCTCTTCTACTTCGCTCAATAGCCTGGGATGCATTTCATCCGGGCCTGGGGACTTAACTACTTTCAAAGCTGCTAAACCCCTTAATACTTCCTCTCTCACTATATTTATTTGATCCAGAATATCACACTCCTCCTCGATAGCAGTATCTGCATTATCCCTTTCCTTTGTGAAAACAGATGCAAAGTATTCGTTAAGAAACCTACCAACATCTTCCACCTCCACACAAAGATTACCCTCATGGTCTCTAATAGGCCCTACCCTTTCTTTAGTTACCCTCTCACTTTTACTATATTTATAGAACATCTTAGGGTTTTCCTTAATTTTATTGGCCAAGAATTTCTCGTGCTCTCTCTTAGCATTCCTAATATCCTTTTTAATTTTGCCTCTTAACTTTCTATATTCGCCTAAAGACTCTATAGTATTTAGCCATTGGTATATGACAAAAGTCCTTAGACATCCAGGGGGCTCTAGAATTATTTTTCCCAGCCTTTTTCTTTGAGTGAAGAAATTTCCCCATATCTCAGTCCTGATCGCTTATCCTGAGACGATGCCCCCTAGTTCTATAATCTCCAGTCGGGAGAAACAACCGCTTAGCATCTATCCTGTCAATCCCCATCAGAATCTTATATGTTTCAATGAGATCACATCTCATTCTTCTACACTCCAGAGTATAGGACCAATCTGCTCAATCTCTCCTCATAGGACAACCTCTCATTCCAGGAATCAATCTAGTGAACCTTTGTTGCACCCTCTCTAAGGCAAGTATATCCTTTCTTAGATATGGAGACCAAAACTGTACACTGTACTCCAGGTGTAATGTCACCAAAGCCTTGTACAATTGTAGCAAGACTTCCTTACTCTTGTACTCCAACTCCCTTGCAATAAAGGCCAACATACCATTTGCCTTCGTAATGCTTGCTGTACCTGCATGTAAACGTTCTATGTTTCATGTACAAGGATATCCAAATCCCTCTGAACACCAACATTTAACAGATTCCCACTATTAAAAATATTCTGTTTTTCTATTATTCCAACCAATGTGAATAAACTCACATTACCCCACGTTATACTCCACCTGCTGCCTTCTTTTCCACTCGATTAACCTGTCTATATTCCTTTGCAGACTCTTGTGTCCTCCTCACAGCTTACCTTCCCACCTAGATTTGTATGGTCAGCAAACTTGCATACTTTGCACTCGGTCCGTAATCGAGGGACCAGTGAAGAGATCACCGCTATCATGGTCCCGGGGGGAAGAGAGAAGATCGGGGACATTGAGGAACCGGGAAGGGGGTGAGGGGCGGGACTCCAGGAAGAAGGTGATTGGAGGCCTTGTGAGGGTGTCTTCACTCACGGGGGTTGGGCTAGGCAGGATCCCTTGATCTTACCTCCTGGATGCAGAAGTCCCCACCTTGCTGTAACTGCTGGGTTTTACGCAGTGTGTAAAACCCATCCACATATAGTTAAAAACAAAATGGAGCTTAAAAAAAAAGAGGCTTCCATCCTCATTATAATATTAAAATTGACGTCACACCCCCCTGCCTGCTCCCTGTCCCACCTCCGTTAAAGCCGGAAGTGGGAGAGTTGGAAGTAGGTTCAGGTTGGGTATCTGATTTTTAACAATTTATCTACCCCTACGCTCCAAACTCACCCGTTTTAAAATTCCCCATTGATCCACGCGGCACCCCACTAGTAACGGCCTGCCAACCTGAAAATTACCCATTTATCCTTGCTCTCTGTTTCCATCCATTAATCAATCCTCTATCCACGCTAATATATTACCCCAACCTCATGAGCCCTTATCTTGTACAATAACCTTCCATGTGGCACCTTTTGAAAATCCAAATAGATGACATCCACTGGTTCCCCTTTATCTACCCTGCTAGTTACATCCTCAAAAAACTCTCATAGATTTGCTAAACATGATTTCCCTTTCATAAAACCATATTGATTCCACCTAATCATATTATGATTTTCTAAGTGACCTCTTACCACTTCTTTGTATGGCCACAGATGAATTATTTTCTTAAATCCATGAGTGAGCTAACTATATTCGCAGGAAGTCAGAACTACAGTTTTTGTCAAAATGTTTTGCACTTTCATTTGTTATACTCATTTTCAGGGTCAGTTCTTGGTAGTTTTCTAGTTTATGCCACCAACGCAATTAAGCTTCACAAATAGATTTATATATTTTTTAAAGTCTTGCATTTATATTGCATCTTTCACAACCTTAGGACATGTGCCAAAGCATGTCACAATCAATGAAGTACTTTTGAAGTATAGCCACTGTTGCAATGTAGGAAACACAGCAACAATTTGTGCGCAGCAATAAAAGACCAGATTATCTGTTTTAGTGATGTTGGTTGAATGATAAATATTTGCAGGACACCGGGAAGAACTCCTCTGCTCTTCTTCAAATAGTGCCATGGGATCTTTTATGTCTAACTGAGAGGGCAGATGGGTCTTTGTTCAACGTCTTTTACGACACCTCTGACAGTGCAGCACTCCCTCAGTACTGCACTGGAGTGTCAGTCTAGGTTATGTGTTCAAGTCTCTGGAGTGAACCCACAACCATCTGACTCACAGGCGATAGTGCTATCACTGAGCCATGGCTAACAACTAAAAAAAAACTACATTCCACTGAAATGGACTAGATCTGTTTTTTCAGTCAAGTGTTACCTTGTAGAGGAACATCGAGGTTCATATTGACTCGTTCCTGAGAGACGCTGCAAGCCACAGCTTTGGCGTTCCTCCGTTCTGCCATAATCTGTATAAATGATCAAAAGGTTATCATTCCAAACTAATGAAACAGAGATAAAGCATTGCATCATACTTACTGCATCAGTTAGCAGCACCTGAGTAAAATTGTGAGATAGAAAGAACAAGCTTGTATTTATATAGGCCTTTCATAGCCTCAGTGTGTCCCAAAGGACATCGCAGCCAACATAGCATTTATTTGCAGTATAGCCACTGTTGTAATGTAGGGAAATGCAGTAGCTAATTTATGCACAGCAAGGACCCACAGACAAATGAAATAAATTACTAGATAATCTGTTTTTAGTGATGTTGGTCTTCTTTGCTTAGCACCATGCAAGATTTAATGTCCACTTGAGCGTGTAGATGGGACCTTGGTTTAACGTCTCATCTGAAATGCAATGCTCTCTCTCTTTTCCCCTTTTCTGGTTTGCGCGCGTGCTCTCACTTTCTGGTTTGCTATTTCGCTTCCTCACTCACTTTCTTTTCCCTCCCTTTCCTGTTCTCCTCCTTTCCTGGTTTATACTCTCTCTTTCTGGTTTACTCCCTCTCGCATTTGTTCCCTCTTGTGCCCTTATCTGGTTTGTGTAATCACTCTAGCTTTCTCTCTTCGCTCTCTCTGTCTTTCTTTCTCTCTTCCCCTTTTCTGTTGTTTGCTATCTTTGGCCACAATCTTCCAATCCTCCTTAGATACAGGAGTGGTGCCAAAGGACTGGAGAATTGCAAATGTTGCACCCCTGTTCAAAAAAGGGGAGAAGGATAAACCTGGCAATTACAGGCCAGTCAGTTTAATGTCGGTGGGGAAGCGTTTAGAAACAATCATCCGGGAGAAAATTAACAGCCACTTGGAGAAGCATGGCCTAATAAAGGAGAGCCTGCTCGGGTTTGTTAAGGGAAAATCATGTTTGACTAATTTGATTGAGTTTTTTGATGAGGTAACAGAGGGTGGATGAGGGCAGTGCATATAGACTTTAAAAGGCTTTTGATAAAGTACCACATATTAGGCTTGTTAGCAAAATTGAAGCCCATGGGATAAAAGGGGCAGTAACAACATGGATATAAAATTGGCTGAGGGGCAGAGAGTTGTGGTAAATGGCTGTTTTTCAAACTGGAGGAAGGTATACAGTGGCATTCCCCAAGGTTCAGTACTATGATCACTGCTATTTTTGATATATATTTATGACTTGGACTTGGGGGTACAGGCCACAATTTTGAAATTTGCTGAAACTTGATTTGCGCTAAACACAATTTCCACTTAAAATGACGCAATCTTTTGCACCAGTTATGCCAATATTGAGGGAATTGCATCAAAAAAAACCCAGCACAATCAAGCAGAAACTCCAAACCACTATGTCTGAAATACATGACAGATTATAGTAAATGGGACCAAGTTTGCCTTACATTCTGAAGTTCAGATGAAACTAATGTCTAACTGTACAAAGGAAGACTAAAACCACAGTAGGTAAAACAGATCGAATACAGCAACATTGGAAATGCTAATCCCAAATATGCACAACAGCATTGTAATGTCCACATTTGCCAAACAAAAACAAGAAAACTGATCAGACCATGTCACTTAACGGACATTCACAGCGACAACTTGTTCGAACCGGTACAGTCAGTTATAAACAATCTCACGTCCAGATGCTCTATTTAGTGGTATGAATAATAACCGTTCTATGATAATTACGTTTACTGGTAAAATCAACATATTCCGTCAAACTATCCAACTGTAGTGTAGGGCTAATTTACCATCCATATACATTTTTAGGGTTGACATTCATATTGCTTTGTTGGTTTTAACATGTAATCACTCTTAAAAGGAATATCATAAGTTAAATAATAAACATTAAATTGCTTTAAACCATCAATCACATCAGCACGTTTATTGTACCAATTTACATGCTGCCATTTACAACAACAACCTTTATATTGCACCTTTACTGGCGCTTCACAGGAGAGTTATCAAACACAATTTGACACGAACCAGAGATATTAGGACAAGGTTGGTTTTAAGAAGGGTCTTAAAGGAGGAGAAAGAGGTAGAGAAGCAGAGAGGTTTATGGAAGGAATTCCAGAGCTTAGGGCCTAGGTAGCTGAAGGGATGCTCAAGAGACCAGAATTGTAGGAGTGCAGATATCTTGGAGGGTTGTAGGATTGGAGGAGGTTACAGAGATAGGGAGGGGTGAGGCCATGGAGGAATTTGAAAACAAGAATGAGAATTTTTAAATCGGGGCATTGCCACACCATCGAGTACATGGGTGATGGGTGAACGGGGCTTGGTGTGAGTTAGGATAGGGCAGCAAAGCTTTTGATGTGCTCAAGTTTATGGAAGGAGAGCATTTGAATAGTCAAGTCTAGAAGTAATGAAGGCATGGATGAACATAGAAGCAGGAGCAGGTTATTCAGCCCCTCGAGCCTAGTCTGCCATTCAATAAAAATACAGCTGATCTGCGATCTAACTCCGTTAACCCGCCTTTGGCCCATATCCCTTAATACCTTTGGTTAACAAAAAGCTATCAATATCCGATTTAAAATTAACAATTGATCTAACATCAATTGCTGTTTGCGGGAGAGTTCCAAACTTCTATCACCCTTTGTGTATACAACTGTTTCCTAATTGCACTCCTGAAAGGACTGGCTCTAATTTTTAGACCCCGAGTCCTAGAACCTCCAACCAGTGGAAACAGTTTCTCTCCATCTACCCTATCTGTTTCCCTCAATATCCTGAAAACTTTGATCAGCTCACCCCTTTAGTGCCCTAACAGCTGCAGGACATCGCTGCAGGAGTTCCTCAGGGCAGTGTCCTCGACCCAACCATCTTCAGCTGCTTCATCAATGACCTTCCCTCCATCATAAGGTCATACATGGGGATGTTTGCTGATGATTGCACAGTGTTCAGTTCCATTCGCAACTCCTAAGATAATGAAGCAGTCCATGCTCGCATGCAGCAATACCTGGATGACATTCAGGCTTGGGCTGATAAGCGGCAAGTAACATTCGCGGCACACTAGTGCCAGCAAATGACTTTCCCCAACAAGAGAGAGTCTAGCCACTGCCTCTTGACATTCAACGGCATTACCATCGCCGAATCCCCCACAATCAATCTCCTGTGGGTCACCATTTACTAGCCACATAAATATGTTTTTACAAGAGCAGGTCAGACGCTCGGTATTCTGCGGCTAATTTCTCACCTCCTGGCTCCCCATAGCCTTTCCACCATCTATAAGGCACAAGTCAGGAGTGTAATGGAATACTCTCCATTTGCCTGGATGAGTGCAGCTCCAACAACACTCAAGAAGCTCGACAGCATCCAGGACAAAGCAGTCCGCTTGATTGGCAGACCATTCACCACCTTAGACATTCACTCCCTCCACACCGGCGCACTGTGGCTGCTGTGTGCACCATCTACTACAAGATGCACTGCAGCAACTTGCCAAGGCTTGTTCGACAGCATTCCCCAAGCCCGCGCTCTCTGCCATCTTGAAGGACAAGTGCAGCAGGCGCATGGGAACACCATTACTTCCAAGTTTCCCTCCAACCCACACACCATCCTGATTTGGAAATATATTGCCGTTCCTTCATCATTGATAGGGAGGGAGCTGCAGGAGTTTAACCTAACAGCACTATGGGAGTACCTTCACCACAGAGACTGCAGCGGTTCAAGAAGGCAGCTCACCACCACCTTCTCAAGGGCAAAAAAAAGGGTTGCATTTACACACTATTTGTAGAGTCAGTGCAAGGCAGGTTGCGCTTAACAGAAACACTAAATTGTAACTGTAAATACTGTAATGTAAATCTGGAGTCAGAGCACTGGGAGTTTAGATTTGCTCTGCTTTGTTGTGGAGTCAGGTCAGATCTCCTGAGTCTGAATTTTCAATAGAGCCTTAGCATTAGTGCAAAGCAATAGGTACTTGGGGAGGCCACACAACATTTTAAAGAGTTACATAATGGGCAGTTTTTGTTTATTTCATCAGTCCTTTCCATTTCTTCATCAGTCAGCCTGGTCAAAGATTGCTCTGTTCTGCTTCATACATCCAGGGTTGAAGCTTTTCCAAAAAGTAACAATGCTAAGTTGCACTTGGTAGAGCAAGGCTTTTTGATCCACTGATTTGTGCTGCTTTTCACCAATCTTTATTACACCAACGCTGCAGTTCTAGTATAATTGCAGTCTAAATCTGTATGCCATTCAGTTAAAATTGCATCTCTAATGCTTCAAATATGACAGCTGATTTTTATAAATACTGCTCTCATTATTTAAATAATAATAACTTTTATTTATATAGCGCCTTTAACATAGTAAAACGTCCCAAGGTGCTTCACAACAGTGTTACAGACAAACAGATAAATGTGACGAGCCACAGAAGAAATTAAGGCAGATGATTAAAAGCTTATTTAAAGAGGTAGGTTTTATTGAGCGTCTTAACGGAGTAAAGAGAGGCGTAGAGGGGAGGGAGTGCCAGAGCTTAGGGCCCAGGCAGCTGAAGGCACGGTCACGGTTGAGCAGTTATAATGAGGGATGTTCAAGAGGCCAGAATTTGAGGAGCGCAGACATCTTGTAGGATCGTGAGGCTGAAAAAGATTACAGAGATAGGGAGGGGCAAGTCCATGGAGTGATTTGTAAACAAGGATGAGAATTTTGAAATCGAGGCGTTGTTTAACCGGGAGCCAATGTAGGTCAGAAAGCACAGGGGTGATGGGTGATCTTGACTTGGTGCGATTTAGTACACGGGCTGCTGAGTTTTGGATGACCTCAAGTTTACATAGTGTGGAATGTGGAAGGCTGGCCAGGAATGAGTTGGAGTAGTCAAGTCTAGAGGCAACAAAGGCATGAAAGAGGGTTTCAGCAGCAGAAGAGCTGAGGCAGGGGCAGAGGCAGGCAATGTTACGGAGGTAGAAAAAGGCGGTTTTAGTTATACTGTGGATATGTGACTGGAAACTCATTTCAGGGTCAAAATATGACACCTAGGTTGCGAACAGTCTTGTTCACCTTCAGATTGATACTAAGGAGAGAGATGGAGTCAGTGGTTAGGGAACGCAGTTTGTGGTGGGGACCAAAGATAATGGCTTTGGTCTTCCCAATATTTAATTGGAGAAAATTTCTGCTCATCCAGTACTAGATGTCGGACAAGCAATCGGACAATTTAAGAGACCATGGAGGGGTTGACAGAAGTGGTGGAGAGGTAGAGCTGGGTATCGTCTGCGTACATGTGGAAACTGACTCTGTGTAATCGGATGATATCGCCAAGGAGCAGCATATAGATGAGAAATAAGAGGGGACCAAGGACAGATGCGGGAGTGGGAAGAGAAGCCATTGCTGGAGATTTTCTGGCTACAATTAGATAGATAAGGATGGAACCAGGTGAGTGCAGTCCCACCCAGCTGGACGACGGTGGAGAGGCGTTGGAGGAGGATGGAGTGGTCAACTGTGTCAAAGGCTGCACACAGGTCCAGAAGGATGAGGAGTGATAGTTTACCTTTGTCACAGTTACAAAGGATGTCATTTGTGACTTTGATGAGAGCAGTTTTGGTACTGTGGCAGGGGCGAAAGCCAGATTGAAGGGATTCAAACACTGAATTCATGGAAAGATGATCACGGATTTGGGAGGCAACAACACGTTCTAGTACTTTGGACAGGAAAGGGATGTTGGAGATGGGGCGATAGCTAGCAAGCAAAGTGGGGTCAAGAGTTGGTTTTCTGAGGAGAGGGGTGATGACAGTAGATTTGAAGCAGAGGGGAACAGTACCTGAGGACAGAGAACCGTTAACAATGTCTGCTAACATGGGAGCCAGAAAAGGAAGTTGGGTGGTCAGCAGTTTAGTGGGAATAGGGTCAAGAGAGCAGCAAGTGGGTCTCATGGATAAGATGAGTTTGGAGAGATTAAGAGGGGAGATCAAAGAGAAACGAGAAAAAGATAAGAGTTTAGGGCTAGGGCAGGTGGGAGCATCCGATGAAGTTTGGCCCTGTGGGTTAGGTGAAGGAAGGGAACTCGCAGAGACAGCTGATCGGATGATCTCAATCTTTGATACAAAGAAGTCCATGAGCTCCTCACACTTGTTGATTTTATTTACCCATCTTCTTGATTCATTCTAGGGATAACGGTTACGTGAGCATATGAACATATCCTCCCTCCTCTTTCTGATGATGCATATAGAAACATAGAAACATAGAAAATAGGTGCAGGAGTAGGCCATTCGGCCCTTCTAGCCTGCACCGCCATTCAATGAGTTCATGGCTGAACATTCAACTTCAGTATCCCATTCCTGCTTTCTCGCCATACCCCTTGATCCCCCAAGTAGTAAGGACCTCATCTAACTCCTTTTTGAATATATTTAGTGAATTGGCCTCAACAACTTTCTGTGGTAGAGAATTCCACAGGTTCACCACTCTCTGGGTGAAGAAGTTCCTCCGCATCTCGGTCCTAAATGGCTTACCCCTTATCCTTAGACTGTGACCTCTGGTTCTGGACTTCCCCAACATTGGGAACATTCTTCCTGCATCTAACCTGTCTAACCCCGTCAGAATTTTAAACTTAACCAAAAGATTACACTTTTCCTCTAAACCGGGGAAAATAAAATATTGGTGACCAATGCCTTATTTCAGCAAAAGCAGTTCATTTTTGTTTTCATGACAACTCAGGATGAAAAGCAGCTTCTTATGCTGAATAATATAACCCTGATCATTATTGGAAAGGCATAATTGATAAAAACCCAGAAATCTTAATGTTGCATACACCATCCAAGGTTAGTGTGAACAATGGCTATTTTTCATTCATATAGAGATGTTGAAGCTGATGGGAACTCGCTTTCACCTTGGAGCAGATTTCGTGAAGACTGGTTGCGATGGCTTTCGCTGGCGTATCACATCGGAACACATGACATTTTAGGATTCGTGTATCTTTATCTCTTGCTACATAGGCAAAATCCCTGCACAAATAAGAATGTGAGACATTAGCTGCAATTAGTTATCTAATCCGTTTCTTGGACCATTTAAGCATTACTTAGTATTTGACTAACCTTTTTTCATTTATCGAGGGAGAAGCATACACTATATTCAACACTAGGACATTATACACACCTGACAATGACACAAGTGACATTATCCTAAAAATATTTGTTGATAATGAACGTTTACTGATATATAGTATAATTAATGGAATAACTTTCTGGCGTATCATAAGCCTAGAAATGACTGGTGACAGTATCTGTGGCCAATGCTTAATGTGCATGTTTAACATTCCTCTGATATTTTGGCAGAGGCATCAATCCATTAAAATAGCAGAGAGAGAAATATTATTAGAATGCATTATGTAGTCCAATGCTGACATTGTCACTGGTACTTTACAGCCTACCATTCACAAATTATAAACCAGACAGATTGTGTATTTTGCAGATTAATTAATTTATTGCAATATTTCATGTAAAAGGGTGTGTTTTTTTTCTTTGCTAAACACCTGGCAGCAATAATTTACAATGTGTGGCAACTTGAGATGGCAACAGAAATATGGCACAACAGTAAAGGCAATCATGTGTAAGATAATGAACTATTTCCCCATTATAAACCAACACTTACCAGTAAACTTAACACAAGCAGTTCAATCTCTGGGTTCAGAGGATGAGCGTAAACCATTTGCAGTTCATGTTCTCCAAACCCCTATACTAGGCACGTATAAGTGATTTATTACAGCAAGTCATTTGCGGCTGCTTATAAAACTGGCACTTCCAGGCGTTCTTAAATGTAAAATTGTGGAACTCGAGTAGAAGAGTACACTACATTTACAGTGTGACAAATGCGTTGTAGATTATATTTTACTGCAGTGTTTACTATCCTCTATGTTACATCAATTGGAAAAACAAAATAACATGGTTCCTAAGAAAAAACACTTCTTTAAATGCATCTCCCAATCTCCAAATAAAATTAAAACATATCCTTTGAAAAATGCCATAACTACAACAGCAGGCTAGATGCTCAAAAGCCACTGGTGAAATTTTGCTCAATCCATCAATCCCTTAACTGAAAGACAGTGCAAATACCAGTAGGAGATCACTGCAGTAAGCCAGAGACAGTATAGCTTTAATGGGCAGAAAATCAAAGGGAATGCACATCCAAACTCCTGGCATGTGCTCCTGGTGCGGAACACTGCACTGAAGGCACACATTTGTAAAATTACCCCTTGTATGCCAACACTTGGCTTGAAGTTAAAGATTAATTTGTTATACAAAAGCTATTAACACAATTAGGGAACTGAATAACAAAGACTAGCAAAAATAAAACATTAACAAATACTGAAGAGTCCATGAACCAGAAAGAAATCAATTTTCAGTAATGTCTATTTAAGAACAAGAGTGAGCGATTAACATAAGGTAGCTCAGCCAATGTGCCACCCTTCCTATCATATGCTTATATAATAGCACAATAGAACTTCTCTGCAATGCTGTTTCTTGGAGGCATATAAAATGTGTGTTAGACAGGGTTAGCTAGTGCCACTGGCCACTATCACCCAAGTAAAGGAGAGAGATTAGGCGAATGTGGAACATCCCATTAGTGATGAAGGTAATGTATCAAATGAGCATTTTAAAGCAAACTATAAATCCCTTCCTCATGAATGGGATCAAAATAGCATTCCAGTATCTTCTAAATATTCTGTTGAACCTAAGTTTTAATATTAAATATTATAATTTTAGTGATTATTCAAATTTATGTGGTACATTAATACTGCAGTGAAGAGAGGAAGTTTTTCATCTCATTTCTAAGCTGTTTTGCTGTCACATTGTAAATTCTGGAAGCTAGCACTGTTGTTCAACTGTATTGTCTTTAACATCCCCCCAAAAAGGAGAGCATACAGTTCCTCACAGGGATTGGAAAAATGTATGGCTTAGAGCCTGAATACTTCATTGTATTTTATTTTACTTAAAAATCAAAATTGGATTTCAAACAGTTTTTTCACAGCCGAAAGGGGTTGTTGTAAATGTGCTTAAGTGCTCACATTCTGAGTGCTGCCATTGTTTTCAACCTTGGCATTTACAGCATCCACATTTTACTGCGAAACATGAAAACCACTTTCATCAAAGGAAAAAACTATTATTGAGTCATAGCTAAAGATTTTCACCAACCCTACAAGCAAAAATACTTTCTATAGCTCTTTAATATCCCTGTTATTTAAATTAAATTGTATTATAGACAGGGTGGAAAAAGAAAGAATTGATTCAACTATTAGATTATAATAACCTTTATTCTACGGAGGTAAAAATCATACAACTGGTATGAAAGGAACCATCTTCTAGACAGCGATGTAGCCAGAAGCAGAAAGCCCTTGTTTGAAAGTGAAGCTCTTTATCTTTCTCTCTGCACCAGCCCCAAAGATGGAATTGTGTTTGATAAAGTGCCACATAATGGGCTTGCCAGCAAAGTTAAAGCCCATGGAATAAAAAGGACAGTGGCAGCATAGATACAAAATTGGCTAAGTGACAGGAAACAGAGATTAGAACATAACATAAGAAACAGGATCAGGAGTAGGCCATTTGGCCCCATGAGCCTGCTCCACCATTCAATAAGATCATGGCTGAACTGGTCTTGGGCTCAGCTCCAATTCCCTGTCCGCTCCCCATAACCCTTCACTCCCTTATTGTTCAAAAATCTGTCTATCTCCACGTTAAATACGTAAAATGACTCAGCCACCACAGCTCTCTGGGGCAGAGAATTCCACAGATTTACAACCCTCTGAGACAAGAAATTCTTCCTCATCTCAGTTTTAAATGGGTGACCTCCTATTCTGAAACTATATCCCCTAGTTCTAGATTCCCCCACGAGGGGAAACATCCTCTCTGCATCCACCTTGTTGAGCCCCCTTAGTTTCTTATATGTTTCAATAAGATCACCTCTCATTCTTCTAAACTTCAATGAGTATAGGCCCAACCTACCCAACCTTTCCTCATAAGTCAAACCCTTCATCTCAGGAATCACTCTAGTGAACCTTCTCTGAACTGCCTGCAATGCAAGTATATCCTTTCTTAAATAAGGAGACCAAAACTTTTCGCAGTACTCTAGGTGTGGCCTCACCAATACTCTGTACAGTTGCAGCAGGACTTCTCTGCTTTTATACTTCATCCCCTTTGCAATAAAAGCCAACATTCCATTTGCCTTCCTGAATAATCTACTGCAGTTGTATACTAACCTTTTGTGTTTCATGCACAAGGACCCCCAGGTCCCACTGTACTGCAGCCTTTTGCAATTTATCTCCATTTAAATAATAATTTGCTTTTTTGTTTTTCCTTCCAAAGTGGATAACCTCACACTTTCCCACATTATACTCCATCTGCCAAATGTTTGTCCACTCACTTAGCCTGTCTATATCCCTTTGAAGATTTTTTGTATCCTCCTCACAACTTTCTTTCCCACCCATCTTTGTATCATCAGCAAACTTGACTATATTACACTCGGTCCCTTCATCCAAGTCATTAATATAAATTGTAAATAGTTGAGGCCCCAGCACCAATCCCTGTGGCACCCCACTAGTTACCATTTGCCAACCGGAAAATGACCCATTTATCACAACTCTGTTTGCTGTTAACCAATCCGCTATCCAAGTTAATATATTCCCCACAACCCTGTGAGCTTTTATCTTGTGCAGTAACCTTTTATGTGCCACCTTATCGAATGCCTTCTGGAAATCCAAATACACCATATCCACTGGTTCCCCCTTATACACTCTGCTTGTGACTGAAATGTCTGTAAGCTTGTAATGTTTGTAGTGCCACACTGCGGATGTGGACATATTGTGTACTGCAATTGCAGAGTTAATCATTAAACAGAACCAGGCAATTCCGGAGACTTCCGAGAGAGCTGCCTGCCATGTTAGGAAGCTGTGTATGCTGTGCTCTGTGAATATATCACATTTAGTGACTGAGATGGTATTTTTCCGATGATTTAAAGCTTAAATTTTGTTGGTGAAGGATTGAGCCAGCTGACAAAGAGAGTTTGGAAGTTTCTGTCTTTGGAAAAAAGCTACAAAATCCAAGGTAAAATGCAGCACATGGTGTGAACAGCTAGAGATTAAAATGGCAGGTGTAATCGGATATTTGGGTGAATATAGGCATGACCGGGAACGTTTAAAAGCGTATGTGGATCGGCTAGAATTGTATTTCACTGCAAATAACATAATCGAAGTTCCAGACAATGCAGTCCAGAACCGGGCTGTGTTGGAACGTAAGAAAGCGATCTTCTTATTGGTGGCAGGTCCGGCATTATACGAAACCCTTGTAAATCTGCTTGTGCCTGACGAGCCAAAGGACACAATGCTTAAAGAGATTTTAACAAAGCTGGAGCAGCACTATAATCCCAAACCATTAGAAATTGCTGAAAGCTATCGTTTCGGGATATGAATCAAACGGCTGATTAAAGTATCAGTGATTACGTCATAGCATTAAAAAAGCTATCGATACACTATAATTTTGGAAACTTTCAAAACCGAACATTACGGGATCGTTTTGTTTGTGGGGTGAAAAATGATGCGATCAGAAGGAAGGTATTGACGACGGATGACTTGACTTTTGAGATTGCTTGTCAGACAGCGAGGTCGATGAGCATGGCCGAACAATATTCCCGAGAATTAAATACTGATTACGGTCGTCAGTCAACCGAGGTAAATCACCTGCAGGTTCAAAGTAAAAGACGGGCATGGCCGAAAGTCTCAGAAACTGGAAATTCTAACAGAGCGTCGAAGTCGTGCTCTTGGTGTCTAGGACAACACATTGCTCAAAGTTGTCCATACGTGAAGGCAGAGTGTTTCTTCTGCAGAAAGACTGGGCATCTTGCGAAGGTATGCCGACTGAAGGGTAAACCAGTTTTTAAAGCTATGAGTCCAGCGTTCAAAGCTATGGGTAGAAATCCAAAGAGACTACATAGCATGGAAGAACAACAACAGGACGAGGAGATGTTAGAGTTACATGTCATCAGGAGTACGAGGTTAACGGACAGCAATTCGGAAAACATCAAAATCCACATAGATGTTGCGGGATTCAAGATACCAATGGAAATTGACACGGGTGCATCCGTGAGTGTAGTACCGGAGTCACTGTACCGCGACAAATTGCGTGATTTTCAACTGGAGAAATCCAAGATAGAGCTGCGAGGCTACTCGGGAGAGAAAATTCCTGTGGTAGGTCATATCACCGTACCAGTGAAATATAAAGATCAATTTCAGAACTTGCCTCTAATAGTAATGAAAGGAGACAAGCCTGCCTTACTAGGAAGAAATTGGTTGAGCTCCCTGAAGCTGGATTGGAGTAAGATTTTCTGTGTGGAAGCGAGATTTTCAGCAACGGATGAGGTTATCAAGCAGTATCCGAAGGTGTTCTGTGAAACGGGCAGTCCAATCCAAGGCTTCAAGGTGAGTGTCAGGGTACAGAAGACGCTAGATCGGTTTACTACAAGCCACATTCCGTACCATATGCACTCAAGGAGAAAGTTGAGCAAGAACTCAAAAGACTAGAGACTGAGAACATTATTTGTAAGATAGATCGATGTAATTGGGCTGCACCCATTGTTGTTGTACCTCAGTCCGATGGTAAGGTAAGATTGTGTGGCGATTATAAAGTAACCGTAAACCAGGTTCTAGAGGGTAATGTCCCCAATACATTGCCGAATATAGAAGATTTGTTCACAACACTGACAGGTGGTCAGATTTTCTCAAAACTGGATTTTACGAATGCCTACTTACAGCTTGAACTAGATGAGGAGTCCAAGTCATGTTTGACTATAAATTCTCATCTAGGCCTATATCAATTTAATAGGCTACCATTTGGAGTGTCTTCTGCCCCTGCCATATTCCAAGGGGTGATGAAACAGATTTTGCAAGGTATTGAAGGGGTAGTATGTTATTTGGATGACATACTAATTTCAGCACCAAATAGTCAAATTCATAATAACATATTGAATGAAGTCCTCAAACGGTTAGAGGAGCACAGAGTATGAGTGCCTGCTTGTAAGTGTGAGTTATTTAAAAACTCAGTGGAGTACTTAGGGTACAGAGTAGACAAAGATGGTTTACATCCAACCATGGAAAAATTGGATGCAATTAGAAATGCACCCACTCCCAGGAATGTCACTGAACTTCGTTCATTCTTGGGTCTTTTGAACTACCAAATTTGGTTACAGTATTACATCCACTGAATGAACTTTTGAAAAAACAGGTCCATTGGAAGTGGTCAAAAGAATGCGATACAGCATTCAAGGAGAGTAAAAGCAAATTGGTAGAGAGCACCATGTTAGTTCACTATGACATATCTAAGGAGATTAAGCTAGCATGTGATGCCTCCCCGTATCGAGTTGGGGCAGTAATCTCTCATGTATTAAGTAGTGGGGAGGAGAGACCAATTGCTTTTGCTTCACGCACTCAGTGTCAGTGAGAGTAATTATTCACAAATTGAAAGGGAAGCTTTGGCATTAATTTTTGGGATCAAGAAGTTTCACAAATACTTGTATGGTCATAAGTTTACCATCGTTACGGACCATAAGCCCTTAACAGCAATCCTCCATTCAAAGTCCCCAGTTCCAACATTAGCTGCAGCCCGAATGCAGAGATGGGCTTTGATTTTGTCAGCATATACATATGATATTGAATACAGACGATCAGCTGATCACTGTAATGCTGATGCAATGTCTAGATTGCGTTCTCCATCACAAGTTACACCCGATAGGGAAGAAGTGTTTTATTTTTCATACATTGATGAACTGCCAGTCACAGCTGAAGAGATTGGTAGAGCAACCAAACGTGACCCAGTGATGTCAAAGGTGTATGATTATATTGCAAATGGATGGCCAAACCAGGTAACAGACAAAGATACACATCCATTCTTCATTTGTAGGAATTAATTATCAGTCGATAAAGATTGTATCATGTGAGGTGCAAGAGTGGTTATACCAAATAAATTCAGGTCCAAATTATTAAGAGACCTCCATGACCAGCATCTGGGAATGTACTTGACCAAGAGTTTTGCACGCAGTTATTTATGGTGGCCAGGTCTTGATAAAGATATAGTGTACGACATGTGAATCGGTAAGCAAGCAACCACCACCAGTGCCATGACAGCCATGGAAATGGCCTCCCAGGGTGTGGCAAAGGCTACATATTGATTTTGCTGAGTTAGAAGGACAACAATTGTTCATTGTGATTGATAGCCATTCGAAGTGGGTTGAGGTGTTTCCAATGTGGAAAATAACAAGAAGTAAAACATTGGACATTTTACAAAAATTATTTTCTTCATTTGGCCTCCCGAAGAGATTGTTTTGGATAATGGACCACAATTTCGTTCAGAAGAATTTGCACAATTCACGAGCAAAAATGGTGTGAAACATACCAAGATTCCACCATACCATCCTGCTTCGAATGGTGCAGCAGAGTGCACTGTACAAATTGTAAAATGTGCCCTCATAAAACAAATGTTAGATCCAAATCCGAGGAAACGACAATTGTCATTGGATCACAAATTGGCTAATTTTTTGATTACATATCAAAATACTCCTCATACAACTACTGGTAGAACACCAGCAGAGTTGTTTCTCAAACGACAGCCACGAACCAGATTCTCGTTGTTAAAGCCAAATTTGGCACAGTCTGTAGAAGAGACACAATTAAGACAGAAAGAGAATCATGATAAACGTAGAGTAAAAGAGAGAAGTGTGAAATTAAACCAGAAGGTGAGAGTGAAGAACTATCACCATAAATGGTTAAAGTGGTTACCAGGAAGAGTGGTGAAGATATGTGGTCCTCACACATATTTGGTAAAGATGTTTGATAATGGACAGGTTAGGTTTGTTCATATTGATCATATTTTACCTACAGACATGGAAGGAGTTGAAGGTGGGAATGATTCAATTATTTCTGACTCATCAGATAGTTTTGATATACCAGTAGCACATCCTAAATCCAATGTACTGGAAACAAATCCATGAGAGAATCAGAATGAAAGTCTGAGTCCGAGTCAGGAAAACAAAGAGCTTGAAGTGAGAGTGAGTTCAAATGAAAATCAAGGAAATTCCGTGGAAGTAAACGTTCCTCAGGATGAGCCCCGAATGAGTTTAAAATCGACACCATGTTTGGAAGGTTCTGTTCGAGAGCGAAGGTATCCTCTTCGAAACAGAAAACAAGTGGTAAAGTTAAATTTGTAAATATGGGAAAAGATAAGTTATATCCTGTGTTATGTATAAACATGGAAGTTATGTATGATGTTTGTTATGATGGCTTTTTCATTAAGGAGGGAGAAGTATAATGTCTGTAAGCTTGTAATGTTTGTAGCTCCACACTGTGGATGTGGACGTATTGTGTACTGCAATTGCAGAGTTAATCATTAAACAGAACCAGGCAATTCCGGAGACTTCCGAGAGAGCTGCCTGCCATGTTAGGAAGCTGTGTGTGCTGTGCTATGTGAATATATCACAGTTACATTCTCAAAGAACTCCAGCAAATTTGTCAAACATGATTTCCCTTTCAGAAAACCATGCTGATTCTGCTCGACTGTATTATGCATTTCCAAATGTTCTGCTACTGCTTCCTTAATAATGGATTCCAGCATTTTCCCAATGACGGATGTTAGGCTAATTGGTCTATAGTTTCCTGCTTTCTGTCTGCCCCCTTTTTAAAATAAAGGCGTTACATTTGCGGTTTTTCAATCGCTGGGACCTCCCCAGAATCCAGGGAATTTTGATAGATTACAACCAATGCATCCACTATCTCTGCAGCCACTTCTTTTAAAACCCTAGGATGAATGGTGAACGTTTTTTTTCGGACTGGAGAAAGGTATACAGTGGTGTTCCCCAGGAGTCAGTACTAGGACCACTTCTTTTCTTGATGTATATTAATGACTTAGGCTTGGGTCTACAGGGCACTACTTCAAAATTTGCAGATTACACAAAACTTGGAATTAAAGTGAACAGTGAGGAGGATAGTGATAGACTTCAAGAAGCCATAAACAGGCTGGTGGTATGGGCAGACACGTGGCAGATGAAATTTAATGTAAAAAAGTGCAAAGTGTTACATTTTGGTAAGGAGAATGAGAGGCAATATAAACTAAATGGTACAATTCTAAAGGCAGTGCAGGAACAGAGAGACCTGCACAAGATGTGCACAAATCATTGAAGGTGGCAGGGCAGGTTGAGAAAGCGGTTAAAAAAGCAGACGGGATCCTGGGCTTCAAAAAGAGAGGCAGAGAGTACAAAAGCAAGGACGTTATGATGAACCTTTATCCTGATTCGGCCTCAGCAGGAGTAGTGTGTCCAATTCTGGGCACCGTACTTTAGAGAGGGTGCAGAAAAGATTTACAAAGATGGTTCCAGGGATGAGGGACTTCAATTATGTGGATAGATTGGAGAAGCTGGAGTTGTTATCTTAGAGCAGAGAAGGTTGAGAGGAGATTCAATAGAGATGTTCAAAATCATGACGGGTCTAGACAGATTAAATAGAGAGAAACTGTTCCCATTGGTAGAAGGGTCAAGAACCAGAGGACACAGATTTTAGGTGATAGGTAGAAGAACCAAAGGTGACATGAGGAAAAACCTTTTTACACAGCGAATGGTTAGGATCTGGAATTCACTGTCTGAAAGGGTGGTGGAGACAGATTGAATTGTGGCTTTCAAAAGGGAATTGGTAAATACCTGAATGAGAAACATTTGCAGGGCTAGGGGAAAGGGCTGGGGAGTGGGACCGGCTGAAGTGCTCTTGCAGAGAGTTGGCACAGACTCGATGGGCCGAATGGCCTTCTTCCGTGCTGAAAACATTCTATGTTTCTATGATTTCGATGGTACACAACCTACTCACAGGCTTCTATCACTGTTGCTCGAAAAACAGCTGCCGAAAGGTACCCAAAAGCAGCCTGGAGTAATTTCCTTCTGTGAGAAGTTCTTGACTGCTGCCATGCAGAAGCATAAAGCAGAG